>NC_059434.1:5094797-5262297 GCF_021028975.2 Sphaerodactylus townsendi
GAGATGGAAACCTGGGTTTCCAAGAGCCCAGTCCCACCCCCTAACCATTACTCCAAATTGTATGGCTGCAGAACTGGGTTTCTAAGAATCAATGGTCACTAGCAACTGACCACGACCAGGACCAGGAAACAGGTGACAAGAACTATGAAAACTGAGAGGGGCTCTCTCAAAAGCCTCCATTTGTCAAAAAACAACAACAACCCAATAGCAACCTTTTTCTTCCACACTCATTTGACACAGTTACTAAGAACAACAATTCTGTACTTACCAGCTCTTAATGGCCTGGGGACACCACCCACAAAAATAGTTTTCCGAGGGTCAAGGGGTTGCGAACCATCCATTACAAAGTCACTATCGCTTAAGTTCCAGGGGCGAATCTGGACCTAGTGAAAGAAAGGACAGGGCTAGTATAGTCTAACTGCATTGTCTGATTTCAACTGTTTGCAGAAACTGCCAGACAGCCACAATCCTGTTAACTTATCTAGTTGTTCTCTCCGTAAACCTATACATTCAACAAACCGAGCAAAGCATTTTATAATTGATCGAAATATCCCCAGCAGCTTCACCCTAAATTATTGCTTTAATCTGATTCTTTTCCTCTTCTTTCTCCTCTTAGAAGCAGCTTTTGGACAGATGGCAGCCACAGACTGAAGGCCATCTTGTGTTTACTTACTGGCTTATCCTTGATAGTGGGGCTAGAAACACAGAGATATAGCTTTCCGTCTTCTTCGATGCAGGCATCAATCAATGCCTGGACAGAACTCTCCTCTTGGAAAAGGAGAAATGCATAACCTAGGGAAAAAAAAGGGGGGGGGGAGAGAGAATTTTAAATACAGTTAACTGTTTCTCTGCAACTTATTTTCAAAAGAATTTATGAGATAGGACCTGGATCCACCTAAAGTGCTTCCTTTGCTGATACTTTGTTTTTCTCAGCAATCCCTGACCCGGTGGTGCAATGAAGAGCCACCCCCACCCCCACCCCGGGTCACCATGAATGGCCGGGGGGGGGGGGGGTTGAGTATAAGCCGCTGAATGAATAACACCTCACAATTCTAAAAATGATCAGGCATTCAATGTACAAGCCCAGCACGGCCTTCTACACCAATGCTTTTCCCAGGCAGCCACTGAAAGACTAATATTTAAGCTCTCCATCAAAAACATCTTGGATGGAGCTAACTGCTGTGCTGTTCTCAGGGGTGTACTAGTCTATTCATGATCCCATCTTCAGTTTGTATTTATTGCATATTTAACTGTTAGGAATGGATGTGGAACCCATTAGGACTACATCAGGCATCAGAGGTCTTATCTCAGTTCTGGAGATTAAAATTCAGCCTGTTGCGTAAGTGACTAAGCAAGTTTCCCATCACAGCACACATAAGAATTCAACAGGTTTTTAATATGTGACCCAGTGGGTCAAATCAAATTGAATCAAATTCAATATTTTGATACAAGCCAATAGCATACGAGAAGGTTTATGATGCTTCTGTCAGACTCTCAAACGTGGAAATAACAGATCATAGGAAAGTCCTAAAGCAGTTTATTTCTAACAAAGCCCAACGCGTAGAGTAACAATAGAAAGCAGGATCTGAGCTAGAGAGCTCAGATCCAGGACCTATATCCTTCAAACCCCCCCCCCCGTTTCGCCCCACACCAAATGTCCACTACAGTTTCTACAACATTTGCACTACAGAGCTTCAAAGAACCTGGGAACCTTTCACACCTCTTTGTAGATGGGCTGGCGCCAGGAGGTTGCCAGAAAGGGAAGAGGGAAACAGGAAAGCATTTACAGGAAAACATTTGCAATTCTTACACAGCAAGACATCTAATCACTGACAGGCATGGTCCTGACAGCTTCAGGGAATTCTATAGTAGCCAGGAGAGGGAGAACAGAGTAATGCAGGACTTCCCCATGATCTCATCAACAGAGATCCCCCCCCCCCAGCAAAAGACCAGCTTAATTGTTCAAGGCACACTTCAGCCCTCTCCCAGCACACGCCACTGTACCCATTCACACCATCATTGACTGTGCTACAGGTGTCAGCGTGGCAAATAAAGGTTAGCTATTTGCATGTTGAATGTGTGTATTTCATGTGTATTCATTTAATCGCCCTCCCACACCCCCTCTTTCCACCAGGTAGGGCATGGAAGGAAAAACAGGGTTCTTGTTATCTTATCTGTGAGCAACCTCAAGACGGTCTCTGGAGCAGCAGCCCATACATTTTCTAAATAAATAAATATACAGCAGCCATCACACATGTCAAAATACTGTAAAGGCGTATTCCTCTTGTTCACCTGACTGCTAACTTTCCTCCCCCCCAAGCCCCTGAAATCGGAACTATCAGCTCTTTGGGCAGGAACATGTCCTTTTGCTTATGCGCCTGTGTAAAGCACTATGTTAGTATTCATATTGAGTGCTGCAATCCCGCGTACACTTGGAAGCAACCAGCTGCGATGGACAGGTGGCTGCCCTGCCCTTCTTCAAGTCACACACCAGTCCCTCGTCACAGAGTTTTGAACGGGCCGAGCCACAGCAAACATCCCGTCAGGAAAGTGGGTGTTCGAATGCTGAGTGAGAAAGGGCAGATTGGGCTGTTCTGGGGAGAAAGAAGGGATCAGCAGGCCAGAAGTCTGGTTCAGATAGAGCAGACTGGTTATTTGATCAAGGCTGCTGATACAAACTGGTCTTAATCCAGAGTGAGTATATGGCTCTTTCCTCACAGGCAGAATAATGCGCTTTCAGCCCACTTTCACAATTGTTAGCAAGTGGATTCTGCGATTCCGCACAGTAAAATCCAGCTGCAAAGGGCACTGGAAAATGGATTGAAAGTACATTATTCTGCATGTGCGGAAGGGGCCCATCTTCTGAAGGAAATAGGCTGCATATTCCTGGATTGCTGTGTGGGCTGATTTTAGGACTAAACAACACAAGCCTTTTTTTGGCATATAAAACAGGACAACATTTTAAAACAAAACAAGGTTAAGAAATGCAGTTAAAACTACTAATTTCCAGTATAAAATTTGCAACAGTTTCACAAAAGAGCACATCAGAGCTGTTCAGGAGATTGGGTATCTTATAACACTCATGCCACTGAGAACATTGCAAGAAAATGGAATTCATGTATTTCACGCGTATCTTATTGTATTTAGGGCATAGAAACAAAGAATGGTCAAGTGTTTCAACCGTAGTCATATCACATGAACAAACTCTTTTAGAACATTCCATATTCTTAAATCTTCCCTCCAGCAGAGCTGATGGCAGCACGTTACATCTTGCAGTAGCCAAGGCTCTCCTCTGGGTGGGATTAATCAGCAGACGAAGATATGCTGCCATAATTCCACGCTCACATGGGATTAATAATGTAGTCGGAGAGCAGGTTGTCTTGGCAGCAAGAGTCAAATTATGAAAATCAAGATCCAAGAGCCTATTCTTAACTAGTCTGAAGGCTGTGTGGGCTGATTTGATTTCTACAGTTGGAGTTTCCATACACTGGTGGCCTGAAATGGTCTCAGTCTGGGTTGAAAATACATTTGAGCTCTGAAAGGAGCAGGGTTACCTTGTATCCTCCCTGCAACCTCCACCCTGCCGTAGCAGGAGGGCTCTGAAAAAGACAAGGTTGCCTCAAAAGAAGACTGCATAGCAGCACTGTTGCTGTAACATCCAAACATCAGGAACAGTGAAACACAACCATGCTAAGGAAGTAAAGTATCTTGACCTGGATGGCCCCAGGTTAGCCTGATCTCATCAGATCTCAGAAGCTAAGCAGGGTTAGCCAGGGACGTAGGTATAGATTTTTTATGGGGGGGTTCGGGGCGGGGCTCTGCCCCCACCTGCCCCTGGGGGCGTGGCCATGCCTCCCCAAGCCCCGCCCCCAGCCTCAGTGCTTATTACGCGGCCTGGGACCTTCGTACCTTCGGGACCGTCTTATCTCATATGTCCCTGCACAGTCTCTGCATTCAGCAGAGGCCAATTTACTGGTGGTTCTTGGCCTCTTGATGACGCGGCTGGCCTCCACTCGGGCCAGGGCTTTTACGGCCCAGGCCCCTGCCTGGTGGAACACTCGACCACCAGCTGTCCGGGCCCTGCAGGATATCGGTGAGTTCCGCAGGGCCTCTAAGACCCAGTTGTTCCACCGGGCTTTTGGGGGGGCCGGCCGCTGATGTGCGCCCCCTTCTGTTCTTGTTTGGGCCCCTTAACATCTATGGGGCCCCACTCTCTTACTTCTTTTCTTGGGAGAATTTTATAAGATTTTAACCTGTTTATGCCAATGTATTTATTTTGTATGATACGCTGTTTTATGGGGTTTTAACGTGATATTTCGTGGAGCTAATCTTTTATGTAATTGTGTTTTATGCTCCATTGCTGTTGTTTTAACTCTGCTGTACACCGCCCAGAGCCCCTTGGGGAAGGGCAGTATAAAAGTACGATAATAAATAAAATAAAATAAATAAAAGCAGCTCTCCTGAGGCCGGGGATGGAGGACTCCCCTGCACCCCCACCAACTGGGCTCCCACCCGGCAGCCCCTTCTGCCCTCCCCTCTGGGCAGAGGTGTAACTAGGGAAAATGGAGCCCGGTGCAAAATCTGAGTTTTGCGCACCCACCCCCCCCTTCATAGGCAGCCACCGTGATGCTGGAATCCACCCCAAACAGCATCACTTTCAATGGTGTTTAAACTAGAGAGCCCAAATTCTCCTTTTAAATCCACCTTAAAGGGAGAATCTGGGGTCCCCAGTTAAAACAACATTGAAAGTGATGTTGTTTTGGGGTGGATTCTCCCTCACCCTTAAATAGCATCACTTTCAAAGTTTAAACTGGGGACCTCACATTTTCCCTTTAAATCCATGCCAAAGGGGAAATTTGGGGTGTGCCTGCTATCATAGGTGTAATTGTTAAGCAAGTAGCACCAAACTTTCAGGGTATCTTTAGGAGACTCTCCTGATGATACCACCCAGGTTTGGTGAGGTTTGGTTCAGGGGGTCCAAAGTTATGGACCCTCAAAGGTGTAGCCCCATCTTCTATTAGCTCCCATTGGAAACAATGGGGGATGGGGTCACCCCCTTTGGGAGTCCAAACTGCGCCCTCTGCAGGCCAAAAATAAAAAACACTAAAAATACAAAAAAAACCATAAACGGGGCAGAGCTTTGGACATGCAATGGGGGGTTGAACCCAAGAACCCCCCCTTACCTACGTTCTTGGGGTCAGCCCTTGGATGGACAACCTCCAAGGAATGCCAGCATCGTGACATGGAGGCAGGCAATGGCAAACCAACTCTGAACACCTCGTGCCTTGAAAACTCTATGGGGTCACCACAAGTCAGATGTCCCTTTATGGCACTGTACGTGCACACCCAGATGTAAACAAACAATCCTGCATGCTCGTTTGTAAATCTTGCCTTTTGCACCTCAGTCATATTCAGCTTTCTTCACAAGAATGAACTCACATAAATACAGCCATTGAAATAACGATAGTTTAAACCATCGGATTTCTGTTGTGAATAAACCCAAAGATAAAGAGGCTGCTACAGCGCACTAATTGTATATATAGGTCATAGGTTTGACTCATTTCTGAGCCAGCATGCCTAAAATCAGGCTGCCTCTGCGTGATTTCAGGAAGTCATTTTATTAGTCTCATTTGATCTACCAATGCAGTTACAAACTGGCTTTAAGTTCTAATCTTTGCTTCTAGCAACCGATCATCAACTCCTCTAATCTCACAAGGTTGTCATGAGATTTAAAAGGGGAAAAAACTATGTGAACAAAAAGTGTCCAATGTATACACATTTGAAACCAATGCAAAAATCTCAGCTTGCGCGGTGTTCCATTATCTAGGGATTATTGAAGTAAGCTATCCTGCAAACTCAAGTTTCATAGGAAGATACAATGCATTAGGAATTCCAAGTATTAACCTGAAACACATTTTGCAGTTTTGCAGATATGGCAGGCTGCAGTGGCTCAAAGACAAAAAGGACATTTTCTAATTGAACAGGATAATGCTGTATCATGAAACTGAAAATATGGCATGCAATGCAGTTGAATAGACTCTGTTTTTTAAAAGGAAGTGTGTCATTTTAATAGTAAAGCTCAGTAAAAGTTGACAGGCAGCTTCTGTTGTTTGTAGCTAAAAAGTTGCCTTGAAATTTTGTCACTGCATTAAAGGTCTACTGGCCACTCAAAGTTTTCAATCACAATTTGAATATGTTTTCTACAAACCAAAGCTACTATTAAGCACACTGATATTTTTCCCAGTATCACCAAACTACGGCAGTTGACTGTCCTACTCATTATCTGCAAATCCAAGCCAAGGAGCCTCCTGGGCAGCCACCCTTTCAAGAGGCTGTGTGGCTTCTTCAGAACTGCTCCTTGGAACAAAAACACGAGGCTCCGCTGCTGACCAGGCAATGGGGAATGGGGTCCCTGGGGGATGGGGTCACTAGGAGAACATTCTTAAGCTGGTTAGGGTGTTTTCGCACAGCGCATTGCCAGCAGAGCTCGACTTGTGTCCGACTCGGGTTGTCCGCACTGGCACAGTTTTCGACGCAAGTCCGACTCTCCTTCGACTCGCCTAAGCCGGGACTTCTCGATCCCTGCTCCAACCTAGTACTTTTTGATGAACTCATGTCGAGCTCACACTTTCGCGGACAGTCTGTTGAGCTCGACTCGACTCCACTCACCCCTACAGCCAATTGTGTCGTTCCTGTCTCTGCCCAATCAGGGCTTAGTTTCCCTTTAACCAATCACGGCATGCTTTCGGCCAGCCAATCATAATCGACCATTGAGAGCATGCGTACAGCCGGAAACTGGCGCCACCGTAAAGCAAGCATCAATGGGCCAGTGAAGTAAACTGCCCGGCGGGCGAAATACTTTTTAAAACGATTTTGGATAGAAACGGTGACAGCAAACACATGTTCTTTTAATAAACTGTAGGGGCAGCCCAGCTTTCCAAATACGACGCATCCTTATGCAAGGATGAAAGAAAGGGGGGGGGGAGAAGGACAGAATTGCGGGGGGAGGAAAAGGAAAGGATTAAGGATGGAGCCCTCAGCCCAGTGGAAGCAAACGAGACTTGCTTCCAAATATCCCTGCTAAAAAGACCAAGCATATGCAGAGAGCATAAAATTTTTTTTGGGGGGGGGGAGTGGATAGAAAAAAAATGCAGAGGACAATAAACTCGGAAAAGACTAAAGGGGGTCTTGGCTTGGAAGCCAAGAGGAGTAGGGAAATATCTCAAGGGAACCCAGGGTGGGGTGGGGGTGGGGGGAGGACGCCGCCTGTCAACTCCGAATCGCAGTGCAGTTTGAATCCCGGGTGGGGGTGAGCCATAAGTCACTCCAAGGCGTGCGGCTTCTTTAAGAATTGCTTTCTTGGCAAGTCCCGTCCCAGGTTTCCTTGGAAAGCGACTTTCAACTACCCCCCTTCCCCCAGCGCCCCCTCCCCAATATCTCATAACTCTCTAGCCGCTGCAAGCCTTTGGGGGTCCCGTTTCATCTGCAAGGAGTCCGAAACAGAAGTTCTACTGGGGTTCACTTCCGAGTACACGGTTCCGATCGGGGTTCACGTCTGCCAAAATTGCCCCCATCCCCCAATTGACTTAACACTCAGGTGATTTCTCCTGTGCTCTCCCTCCTCCCTTCGCAGTTTTTACAATTTTTTTTTCCTGGTAGACTGGCTAAGATAGTTTTTAGGATCTTCCGGGTGATTTAACCGGGCAGCTGCTTAAACACTGCAGTGGAAGCTGCCCTTAGTTATTAGCATTAAAAACAGCCCCGTCTCTCTCCCAGGCCGACGGGCGGAAGGGACTGGGGCTGATCTGGAGGGCAGGAGGCGAGAGAGAATGGCTGGAGAATGATTACTCCAGAAGGGATAGTTGACTTGGAACAGGCAGCAGTACTGGGAAGTACTAAGAAATACTGAATTGTGACATTGCAAGAGGATCAGAGATCCTTGTGTAGGGAGGCTTGGTGGTGGTGGGGGGAGGCGGTGAAAGGTAACCAATCGGGGAAGAGGGGCGGATGACGCACAACAGAGTAGGAAGACACTGCCTTGATAGAGCTATTAAATGACAGGAGGGAAATGTGAGATGAAGGAAGGAAGGAAGGAAGGAAGGAAGGAAGGAAGGAAGGAAGGAAGGAAGGAAGGAAGGAAGGAAGGAAGGAAGGAAGGAAGGAAGGAAGGAAGGAAGGAAGGAAGGAAGGAAGGAAGGAAGGAAGGAAGGAAGGAAGAGGCCTCAAAAGGCAGCAAAGAGCTCCTCCAATTCAGGATCCATGACGATTCACAAGCCCGCTTGTGAGGAAGCCTGTAAAGTCCATCCAAGCCTGTAAAGTCCATCCAACATTGCGACATGCTAAAAAAAAGGAATTTCACGTCTCCCACCATAGAAAAGGGAACCAATCGGAGCATAGGGGTGGATGACGCGCAGAGTTTAACCCACCCAATAAGCTCTGGTAAGGAGAGCCGAACTTGCCAGCTGCGGAAGAACGGCGAATCGAGCTCGGCACCCCATTTTTTGTGTAAACCAATAGAATGCACAGCAGGATAGATCATCCCGCCCTCTGAGCTCGGCTGAGGGATGTACGAGCTCTGCTCAGGAACAGCGAAATCGGCTGCTGTACGGAACGACAGCGAGTCGAACTCATGAAGAAAATTTCGGCTGGACTCGAGTTGAGCTCTACAGAATGTCCTGCGGGGAAATGCCCTTACAGTGAAATCCCACACAGAGTTGCGTCATTCCAGGCCCACTGACTTTAATAGACCTAGAAGGGTAGAACCTGCTTTCCTGTGGCACCTGATAACCATGCCACCAGCACCCCTGATCCTTACCCTCCTCTTCTCATTCAGAGGCAGGCAGGCAAAGGCCAGGCAGCCACCCGCCGCCACTGCTGCCAATGACTCATGTGGCAAGCTAGGGACAAAGGCAGAGGCGAGTGAGCAGCAGCTGCCTGTTGCTCCTTTTTGGCAATTGCCGGTACTCGCATGGCTTGCTGGCACTTGCTCATCTAGTTGCTCCAAGAAGCATAAGCATAAGCATTTACTGTCATTGTGCATGCACAACGAAAATTTACAGCAGCATTCCTCGATGCACACAATTTCAGACTCATACCCCATCCTCACTTTCTCCTTCCTCCACCCATCCCTACACAGCCCCAAACACATCAACACGAAGCCCCGGAGTTCAGCATCGCCACAGCTCTAGAGTAGAAGCTGTCTCTAAGCCTCTTTGTCCTAGTTTTGATAGACCTGTATCGTCTGCCGGATGGTAACAGTTCAAAAAGAGAGTGTGCTGGATGAGACGGGTCTCTCAGAATATTTTGGGCTTTCTTTAGGCTTCGGGAATTATAGAGTTCTTCCAAGGAGGGGAGAGGGCAGCCGATAAGGGGAGGAGTTTCTGCCACTGCCAATGAAAGAAGCAAACATCAAGGTTGGCATCCATTCAAAGGGACAGTTGGCTGTTGGCTCTCTTGGGAAACTGACCCTCCCCTGTTGAGTGAGAAGCAGTGGCCAAGCTGCTGCCGCCACCAAGAGAGAATGGGCACCCCTTGTCTTCTTCCTTCTCAGCTGAATAAGAACCGGGCCGGGGGGGGGGGGGCAGCTTAGAATCATCAGCACGATGGGGACCAACCATGATGCTGCCATTCAACAAAGAGCCAGGGGCAGCAGAACACGGTTCAGTGGCTGACAGGGAGCCCTGGGCCCGCAAGCCTCTTGATGCAACTCCTTGCAATTACAATTTTTTTTTATAGAACAAGATACTGAAAAGAAGTTCAGATCTTTTTTTAAAAAGGCACTTACCTTTAGGGGGGAAATAGGACTTGCTCTCTGCTTTGTGGGGCCAGTCAACCACCAGAGGTCCAAATCGTCTGAAGCTGGCAGTAATTTCATCTGAAACAGAATTGCATAATGACTGCAGTCAGTGTATTAGGGGGGTATTTCTTTTTTCACTGTTTTCCAGAGCTAGCTGTGGACTACCATTCACTGACTTTTAAAAATGTGTTCTTGAGGAACATGAAAAGGTGAAACTAATAAGTAATATCTAGCTTTTCAGAGTATTAAAACCAAAACCATGATGGACTCACAGAATTGATTTTCCTCATGCATACATCAAGTTGAACGGCCTGCAGTAGCCTCACAGGGTGTCCTTTGGCCCTGGCTGGTTCCGCATGGGCCAAAAACAGCGGTGTGAAAATGGTGTGAAAACGGTATAAACCCTTTTACACTGTTTTAAACCCTTCTACACCATTTTCACACCACTGTGTTTGGCCCATGTGGAACCAGCCCGTTTAATTTAAGTCATGCACAAATAATTTAGCAATTTATATCTTTTTCTGTCACTCATGTCTCAAAAACTGAATATTCATACACAAACATAAAGGATTAAGAAAGCTTGTATATGAATTTGAGAGAGCAGTGTTATGGAAGTTATTTAGGGGCTTAAAATGGTTTTTGGATCCAAAGTGAAATATTACATTTGCAAGTTGGATAGTCTGTACCTCAAGCAGGTTTTACTTACCATAATGTTTATGTTGCACAAATGGGGCCTTGAAAAAAAATCAACTATGGCAGTTAAATTAAAAGCACTGAGGTCAGTAAAGCTTTTTTTAAAAAAAATCTACCAAAACTTGCAGTTTCACCCCCTCAGTTTGGAAGGTGCTGTTAGCTAATTCCTCCCCCAATTCTCCAGGCCTTTTTGGAGCTGATATCTAAGGCATGGAGAATGCTCAAACCAAATGTAAACATTTAAAAAAGTATTGTCACAGCAGTTTGGGGCATGTGAACGACAGTGGGAATTTAAGATGTTTGTCATTATTTAGAGCATTGCCCCATGTGTAATTGGCAAAAGAAGAAACTCCTTGAATACTCGTTAATTCTGTTCAAAGGAGAATATGAATGGTTTAAAACTATTTTTTTAACCTCATGAAATTCAGTGTAGCATCCCTAATAGCTCAGACTAGCCTATTCTTGTTACCAGTGTTTGGAAGCAAAGCAGGGTCAGTTTAGGAGACCTCTGCTCACCTCTTGCCTTGAAAACGCCATGAAATGAAACCTCAGAGCCATTGTAAGTAAAGTGCACCTTAAGGGCACACTTCTCTTTCCTACATTAAGTCTGTTCGTGGTGCCCAGATTTGCTGTCCGGGCCTGAAAAACTAGCAAGGAATTCTCATGGAGGTTCACATGGTTGACTGTCAAGTCAATTTTCAGCAGTAAGCATCATTATTATGTTATTGTTCATTTAGTATTTATGTTATTTTAATGAATTTGTGACTTCCCCATTGCCAGTGGTTTACAACCTTGCTGGATGACTAATGAATTCAAATGAATTGAATACTGATTAGCTTAGCAATATGGATTAACCAATAAAATATTGAACACATTACATAGATTAATAGCAATTTCTGTTTTCAGAGGGTTTTCATTTTGGTTCTTCTTACCCACGTTCAACGAAATAACGAACGAAGGTTAGTAAGACACAGCAGCCTCTTGGCCCCCTGAGCGGCTCAGAAGGGGGCCGACTGCCTCCAACTGACCATCCATTCTCCAACAAAATGCTTCATTTGCATGTCGGGAAATGTACTGCGTTCTCATACGATACATACTGTAGCATCAAGTTAATGTTGTTGCCTTTTCTCTTTTCATACTGTTCTTTGGGAGTCAATTACAACGAATGATTGTCAAATTATGCTGAAAAACAACTCACCTTCATCGATGTCTGGCGGAAGACCACCGACAAACACTTTCCGAGAGAAACGTTCTATCCGTTCTCCATTTTGATGAGCAGAGTAGCATGTCGGTGAATTCAGCACACCAACTTGGTCAGTATGACCATCATCCAGTAAGCCATCGTCTATTGGAAAGAGTGAGGAACGACCTTAAAAAGAGAGAAAACAGAGGACAGTTTTGCAAATTGCTGTAATTCATAAGAATCAGGGACTTAGGTATAGATTTTTAGGGGGGGGTCGGGGGGGGGCCACCCCCCACCCACCCCTAGGGCATGGCCACGCCTCCCCAAGCCCCGTCCCTGGTCTAGCGCTTATAAAAGCAGCTCTCCGAGGCTGGGAATGGCAGACTCCTCTGCCCTGCCCTCCCCTGCTCCCCACCAGCTGGCAGTTCCTTCTGCCCTCTCCTCTGGGCAGAGACATAGAGGGAAAATGGAGCCCGGTGCAAAATCCGAGTTTTGTGCCCCTCCACCCCACCCCGGGCAGCCGCTGTGATGCTGGAATCCACCCCCAAACAGCATCACTTTCAATGGTGTTTAAACTAGAGAGCCCAAATTCTCCTTTTAAATCCACCTTAAAGGGAGAATCTGGGGTCCCCAGTTATGCTTTCTTTAAGAAAGTGATCTTGACCCACTGATGGATTATCCCCCACCCTAAAACAGCATCACTTTCAATGTGGCGTAGTGGTTAAGAGCAGGTGCATTCTAATCTGCAGGAACCGGGTTTGATTCCCTGCTCTGCTGCTTGAGCTGTGGAGGCTTATCTGGGGAATTAGCCTGTGAACTCCTACACAAGCCAGATGGAGTGACCTTGGGCTAGTCACAGCTTTTCAGAGCACTCTCAGCCCCACCCACCTCACTGGGTGTTTGTTGTGAGGGAGGAAGGCAAGGAGATTGTAAGCTCCTTTGAGTCTCCTACGGGAAACAAAGGGGGGATATAAATCCAAACTCTTCTTCTTCTTCTTCTAAACTGAGGACCTCAGATTCTCCCTAAATCCATGCCGAAGGGGGTGGATTTAAAAGGAGTAACTGGGGAAATTTGGGGGGTGCCTGCTGTCAGGGGTGCAATTGTTAAGCTAGAAGTACCAAACTTTCAGGGTATTTTTAGGAGACTCTCCTAATGATACCACCCAGATTTGGTGAAGTTTGGTTCAGGAGGTCCACAGTTATGGACCCTCAAAGGTGTAGCCCCCATCTCCTATTAGCTCCCATTGGAAACAATGGGGGATGGGGCACCGCCTTTGGGAGTCCATAGCTTTGGACCCCCTGTACCAAACTTCACAAAACCTGGGTGGTATCAATAAGAGACTCTCCTGATGATACCAGCCCAGAAAGTTTCAGGTGAAGATTTGGTTCAGGGTGTTCCAAAGTTATATGGACCCTCAAAGGTGTAGCCCCCCATCTTCTAGTTAGCTCCCATTGGGAAACAATGGAGGGATAGGGGGCACCCCCTTGCTGGGAGTCCATAACTTTGGACCCCTGAACCAAAACCTCCTGCATCCAAACTCACGGTAGTATCATCAGGGAGAGTCCCCAAACTCTAGTCCTCCTGAAGAAGTTTGGTGCTGCTAGCCCAAACAATGCACCCCCTGCAGGCCAAAAACAAAAAAACCACTAAAATGTTTTTAAAACCCACAAATGGAGGGGCGGAGCTTCGGACATGAATGGGGGGGGGGGGTTTGAACCCGAGAACACCCCCCTTACCTACGTCCTTGATAAGAATGAATCCTGAATTCACTAGGTCGCCTAAGGCAAGCCATCATTTTATTCTCAGTTAACACAGCAGCAATATGAGGATAATAATTTGGACCTACCATGAAGGAATGTTGTCAGAATTACTAAGATTATGTATGTGAAAAACTCTGAGCATTCTAAAGTTCCAGAGGCCCTTCCACAGCTACACAGGCCACCTTTCCATGTAGGGGTAGCTAAAAACACACTCTGCTGCCTTAAAGACAACCCCCCAAAATTTAGAGCATAGGAATTATATCAGAGAACCTCAACAAAGCTATGATGGATCAATACGGGCATTGCTTCCCTAGGGGAGAATAAATTGCTAGCTTCCAAGGCCAAAGGCCCAGTTTCAATCACTGTAGGCAAGAAAGAATTCTACAAAATGAAAACATGTACATAGTACAGTAAATGTCAAAAATTCCCTCCATTTCTGTAGCACTTTCATCATTCAACGGGAACATCCCTTCTTGGATTCAGAGAGAGAACATGAACATATGTGTGAATGCTTGCATGTAAGAAAAATGCTTGTGATACAAAGGGCCGCATACCCTGATGTCACATACATGGAACAAAATAAGAACACATTGTTAAAAATGAAACACACCTTACTGGAGCATCCAGTTTCCAAAGTGGCCAAATGCATTTAAGAAGTCCACAAGCAGGACTCTGTATATGCTGAGATCACACACAATAGTGTATGCGCACAGTATGTGCTGCAAGACCTGCACTGCAATTCTAAGAACATTTACTCAGAAGTAAATCTCACTGAGCACAACAAGGCTTACATGTTAGTAAGTGTGTTTATGATTCCAGTCGTAGTTTGTCAGAAGCCTCCCAGGGTGAATGGATGAGATGGTTGAATTTTGAACACCCTGTACTTGTGGTAACCAGGTGTGAATCCAAACACAACGCAGGGAGAACTGTGTGTTACGTATGATCTGTCAGGTACCCAAATGCTTCCGTGAAAAAACACGCAAAGAATCAGAATCCCAAAATATGCACAGACTGATTTGTTCCAGGTAACACAAATCTAATACAATAGAGAACAAATCAATGCCCTGCAACTTTTCAGCTTGAGAATGTGATTAAGTTCATGACCACAAGGACATCAAGTGCTTTTGTGCATTTAATTTTTAACTGTGACTTGCAAGCAGTGAGAGGAAAGGCTATCCGTTGTCGACACTGGTATTATACAGCAAAAAAGAACAAAAAGGGTGCGTGTGAAGAAAATCTGCAACCTATGATCACGTAACCGAAGAAGTTGAAAAAATAAAGAAAAACTTTGTATGTAGAAACTTTGCATGGATTTTAATGCACATTTTAAATGTATTGTCGAAGGCTTTCACAGCCGGATTCAACTGGTTCTGGTGGGTTTTCCGGGCTGTGTAGCCGTGGTCTGGCAGACCTTGACATAGTGTGTAACAGACTTCCCTCTGTGATACACCTCTGAAGATGCCAGCCACAGATTCAGGTGAAAAGTTAGGAACAAGATCCACCAGACCACGGCCATGCAGCCCGGAAAACCCACGAAAAACAGTTTTAAATGTTTACAATCTTGATTAAAGACTGTTTCATTTAACATAAATTCAGCTTCATATTCCCACACAAGGTTTTTCTTAGGGCCCCTTCCGCACACGCAAAATAATGCGTTTTCAAACCACTTTCACAACTGTTTGCAAGTGGATTTTGCTATTCCGCACAGCTTTAAAGAGCACTGAAAGCAGTTTGAAAGTGCATTATTCTGCATGTGCGGAATGAGCCTTACTTTTTCAACCTCTGGCAGTTGCCTAACACTGGTAACAAGGATGCATTTCCTCTGGGCCAATACAAAGCATCAAGGAGAAAAAAAAACCCTTTGGCCAATTACCCACGGCTGGCTGTGCCCCACCCTTGCCCTGCTCTGGCACAAAGGTCGCGCCACAAGTGCTCTTGCTTTCTGGGGTGAAAACAAGAAGAACAGGTGGGGCAGCAAGAGGAAACACATCGGATCCAGAAATCTTGCCCTGACCCGCTTCCTTTCTCAGTGCTCTGCAGGGAGGGAGCATTTCCATCTAGCCAGCCAGCTGACCATTACTATCACTGGCCACTCCTTTATCCCTCCTGCCCTCAAATTTTTCAATGCCAAAGTCGCCTCGAGATTGCTTTACGGAGTCCCAATTTGGATTCAAGCTATTAACCACTCCTTGAATTCTCTTCAATCCAAATTTTTTCACAAGATAACTGGACTCCCAAATTGTGTGCCCTATGCAGCCCTTTGTCTGGAGTTAAGGAGGTCAAAACTCTCGCCATGGGAATCTCAGCCGCTTTGGCTGGAGGACTTTTAGATTCTTGGCTGCTTGAATTCATTTTTTTCTCTTTCGGACTGTAATTCCCTGTGGTCCACCGTCTGCTCTCTGACACCCATTCCAACCCCTGGTTTTCCATAATTGAAGAAAAAATTGCCTCCTATCGGACTGTCAGGGTGGATTCACTTTGCCCTTTGTCCTATTCCAGAAGCTTATAGGAAATTAAAAGGTCAACTATTTGGATAGAGGAAGTTCTCTACCCTAATCAGCGCCAGCCAGAGGAAAAAAACGTGCTCCCCCCTGTATTTTTTTTCTCCTCCCCATTTGAAGGCAGGGGCCACTTGTGCAAACTACCTGTATTGCTTAATAAAGCCTGTTCAAAGGAGGAGCCATAATGCCTACGCCAGGTTTTGAAAATGTTATGCCTTCTGCCTTGTTACATGGCAGATTTAATAAGCAGAGAAAAGGCTAAAAAGATTATGCTCCATGTAGCTGCATGGCTCAGTTGAATCTCTGGCCCACCAATTACGTCACTGTCTCAGATTCAAGGAAATCAGATCCAAGGATGTGAATCTCACTCCTTTACATTTACCCGATCTCCCTGATTTATTTAGATGACACTACTTGTTGGAAAACCCTGATCCTTCTCTGTATGATAGTGGCAGACTTTCTCCTGGAAATTACTAAATGCCAGTAGATTTACTTTGTCCTAACATGTATATCCTGTATTGTATATGCTTTTTAATCTGTTTTTATTATTGTTGTACTGCTGTCTATGCCAATAAAGGCTTGCTTCCTGCCATTACTATCACTGGCCTCCCATGGGTGCATGGGGAGTTATGGTTGTTATGCCAGTTATTTATTTATTTATTTATTTATTTATTTATTTATTTATTTATTTATTTATTTATTATTCTACTTTTATACCGCCCTCCCCCGAAGGGCTCAGCTTATGACTGGCTTTTACTGTTTCAATTATTGTTCTGTTGATTATTTTAATTCGTATTGGTTTCTATATTGTTGCTGCTGCCCTGAGCCCTGTTGGGAGGGGTAAGATATAAATAAAAGTAGAAATAAATAAAATAAATGTTGGGAAAAGATTTGTTTGCCCCAGTGTGCTCCAGCCGCCAGCGTGGCAGTTGCCTCGTGAGTAATCGGCATTTTTGTCACCTTTTGCTGCCTCCTTTTCCATTTAATTGGACAAACCAATTAAACAGTGGCGTAGGAGGGTAAGAGCTCGTGTGTCTAATCTGGAGGAACCGGGTTTGATTCTCCGCTCTGCCACCTGAGCTGTGGAGGCTTATCTGGGGAATTCAGATTAGCCTGTACACTCCCACACACGCCAGCTGGGTGACCTTGGGCTAGTCACAGGTTCTCGGAGCTCTCTCAGCCCCACCTACCTCACAAGGTGTTTGTTGTGAGGGGGGAAGGGCAAGGAGATTGTAAGCCCCTTTGAGTCTCCTGCAGGAGAGAAAAGGGGGATATAAATCCAAACTCCTCTTCTTCTTCTTAAGTCAAATATGATTTATAGTGTGATGAGCAGGAAGTCCATGGATTGATAAGGTCCCAGGACATACACTGTGAATGTTAGCAGTGTTTCTAAGAAGGTTCAGATAGTTTCGCTTGATATGTACCATGGCTGCCATTCTTGTGACACTGGTTCTGTTCTACAGATTTTGATTCTTTCTGTGTCAGCGGTGACATTTTCTTTTGATGTAGCCCAGGGACTAATTTGTGAGAACGTATCTATTATTTCTTCAACGTATTTCCAGGACACGTCCACTCATTACTTTTAAGAACATAAGAACTAGCCTACTGGATCAGACCAGAGTCCATCTAGTCCAGCTCTCTGCTGCTCACAGTGGCCCACCAGGTGCCTTTGGGAGCTCACGTGCAGGATGTGAAAGCAATGACCTTCTGCTGCTGCTGCTGCTCCTGAGCACCTGGTCTGCTAAGGCATTTGCAATCTCAAATCAATGATCAAGATTGGTAGCCATAGATCGACTTCTCCTCCATAAATCTGTCCAAGCCCTTTTTAAAGCTATCCTCCTGTGGCAGCATATTCCAAACACCAATCACACGTTGCGTGAAGAAGTGTTTCCTTTGATTAGTCCTAATTCTTCCTCCCAGCATTTTCAATGAATGCCCCCTGGTTCTAGTATTGTGAGAAAGAGAGAAAAATGTCTCTCTGTCAACATTTTCTACCCCATGCATAATTTTATAGACTTCAATCATATCCCCTACTTTTAGTACTTTCCCTCTCTTTCTCATATAATATTCTTAGCTTATCAAGCCCTTTTTCAAGACAAATCACAGTAATTTCTTTAAAGGCAGATGAAAAACAGGGGCAACCCTCTCATTAAGAGAATTACAGCCATCTACCCTCACTGAGAGAGCTGTGGAAAGTGAGCCTGTTACTCGGTTCAAATGCATAATTCAACAGGAAGACCACAGAGTTGGAAACCTGCTCAAATATACCTCAAATCCATAAATAATGGATCTTCTTACATAGTGCAAGCTGCTGCTGCTGCTGCTGCTCTTCCTTCACTTACCAGCCACTAGACATGGAAAGTTGCACACTTTTGCAATGTTCAGACAAACCAATTAAACCTGAGGATTCACTTTTTTCTAAACCATGAAGTTTGAAACTTGAAATACAATCTTGTCATATTAGTTGAAGATATGGAGTTAAGTTTCTACAATTTGTTTCACTGTGCAAAATAAGTTCATAATGAATCTGACCCATAATTCTGGGAAGAAAGCAGAAGGGTATGCTACAGGGGAACACTATACTTAATATGCATATTTGGCAAGTGTTTACTGTAAGCACCAATGAAATTATAAGTGGTATAGCAAAAAGTTTAAGAAATGTCAGAACTAACAGACATTTATTATACAAAAATCAGGTTCTAAGATGGGGGGGGGACTGTGCTTAAATGAGGTCATGCACAAGGGAATGGACTAGCCTTAATAAAAATCATTTGGTATTTTACCACCAACTTCTGTGAGAAGTAGTTAGCTTACTGAGCACTGACAATTTGGAATAATTAGTAGCAATTACCAATACCCCCCTGGTCAGCATTCAGAGTATTATAGCAAATACAAGAGAATTACCTCGTCTTCGCCCATAACTCCTTGCTGCATGTAAATAAAGGACACATTGTAAAATGTCAAAGATCTACTATGCATACACCGTTATGAACAGACAGTTTTGAAATAAGCAACCCGTGTGCATTCAGGACGAACTAAGTTCACATTATTATTTTTTTTAAAATGTTTTATTGTTATTGTTTTATTGTTGTTAATGTTTTTATTGTTATTAATTACAGTAAGAAAAAAATTGAAATACTAAGAGAGAGAAAAATAATCCTGAAATATTAGTTCTGCAGACATTCTTTCGAAATAATTTCCCTCTTCTTCAAAAAGAAATTAAAATAGAAAAAGGAGCTAAAGAAAGATAGAAAGAAAGAAAGAAAGAAAGAAGAGAAAGGTGAAGAAGAAAGAAGAAACTAAGTTCACATTATTGAATTGCTAATGATGAACCATTTTGTTTTCATTTTACAAAAAATCTGTTGAAAACTACTGACTATTTAAACACAAAAAATATTTTGGACCATTATTTTAAATGTGGTATTTTTCAATAAACTGTTAAATCTGTTCACATTAGTGGCAATAAATGCAATTCATTTCATGCAAATGTATAAATGTTTGGTCTCCTCCACTTGTGGCTTTTAGATCTCATGAAAGAGCTTACACAAGGTCAACCAGAACTTATACAAGGGCCTAGCACTGTTAACAGAAAGCTCTTAATTCTTAACAGTGTCAATGACTTAAATGAATGCGAGGAGTGTCCTGGCTCTTGGGACATTTTGTTCTGTCCCCTACGCTGGCAACAAATACACTCCAAGCCAAGATCTTCATCTGCCATGAAGACAGCTGGCAGAAAATTAACTCAAAAACTTTTGTCAGGAACAAAAGCTTCCTTATGAGCACAGACTGGTCTTGCAGATGACTGAAGGAAATACTCCTGCCTGGCATTCCAGTGGGACAGGGTGGTTCTGGCCCACTTGGTTTCTCTCAGCTGGCCAAACTTTTTGCAGTTTACTAGCTGGCAGGGTTGTGCATTCAACTGCCAATCCACTCCCGGTCCCTCTTTGCTGGGCCAGAAAACCACTCACAAGGAGCTGTAAATTCCTCAAGTGTAGAGCGCAGAGTCATGACAACAGCGAGACTCGGTTTGCAGCTCAGGATTCTTTATTTTCTGCGGCGTTCGCCTCAACAGTTTGCCATTCACGGCTCACGAGCGCAAGGTCTTACTATATGGGACAGCCCTATCCAAGAGAACTGGACACGGCCAGAGGCGGAGCTACCAGGGTGTGTGTGTGTGTGTCGTGTCGCAGTGCGTAGCTGGTGCGCCACAAGGAAATGGCCCCACACCGCAGTGCATCCCCCCCCACACACTTACCTTCATCAAACAGTGCAGGCTGGAGAAGCGGCCAGAGGCGTAGCTGGGCCAGAGTGCGCCCGGTTCGCACTCTGTGTTTTCCAACCTCCACCCCTTACCCTAGTGCAGGCTGGAGAAGCGGCCTGTTCCCTTCAGGTTAAAAACGGCCCGGTGGGAACTACACTTCCCAGGAGCCCTTGCAAGCCCCAGGGTCTCATGGGAAGTATAGTTCCCACAAGTTTGTTTTCAGCCTGAAGGGAACAGGCCTCCAGCCTGCACTAAGGTAAGGGATGGGGGGGCAAAGCACTGCGGGGGCGGAAAACACAGAGTGTGCACTGGGCGCACTCTGGCCCAGCTATGCCTCTGGCCACGGCACTGCCGCTGTGATGAGCCCCCTCCCCCCAAAGAGGCTTCCCAATGGTGTGAGGAAGCTTAAAATGCTGAAAAGTCTTCTTGCTACCAGGAAGCCCCTATTGGGCTGAATATACTTATGCCACCTTTTTGGTGGTGTGTCAGTCATTCCAGCTGCCAGCTCAACAAGGCAAATGGCTAGGAGGAAGCCGACTAAAGTCGGCTCCTCCCCCAGCCACAGCCCTGCTGTGGCAGTGGTGCAGAGATGTTGGTGCAGCATCTCATGTTGCGGCCCATTGCCGGGAGGGGTGGCTTGGCGGTAGCTGCATGCCGGCGGATATGCCCCTCTTCTGGGGCAAGTGCTCCAGGGAAAGCAAATCCACTGGTGCAACTGTGCCCCACTTTCACCAAAAGATTCGCCTCCCACCCCTTGAGATGGGGCCATCCAGTCACTTCCTGTGGTCCCCATTCAAACATCAGATCCAACCAGGATTTGTACTAAAATAATAATTGAATGTGAAGGAGCAGCAGTGGCGTAGGAGGTTAAGAGCTCGTGTATCTAATCTGGAGGAGCCGGGTTTGATTCCCAGCTCTGCCGCCTGAGCTGTGGAGGCTTATCTGGGGAATTCAGATTAGCCTGTACACTCCCACAGACGCCAGCTGGGTGACATTGGGCTAGTCCAGAGGTAGGGAACCTGCGGCTCTCCAGATGTTCAGGAACTGCAAGTCCCATCAGCCTCTGTGTGGCCCAATTGGCCATGCTGGGCAGGGGCTGATGGGAGTGCTGGGCGCCGCGATTCTGGGCAGTCCAGAGGTAGGGAACCCAAGTGCTCTCCAGATGTTCAGGAACTGCACTCCCTATCAAGCCTGTCAGCATGGGCTAATTGGCCATGCTGGTGAGGGAGCTGATGGGAATTGGTGGGTTCCCAAACCTTATCTGAGAGCCTGCAGGTTCCCCTACCCCTGGGCTAGCTTCAGCACCTCTCAGTGCTCCCTCTCAGCCCCACCTACGTCACAGGGTGGTTGTTGTGAGGGGGGGAAGGGCAAGGAGATTGTAAGCCCCTTTGAGTCTCCTGCAGGAGAGAAAGTGGGGATATAAATCCAAACTCTTCTTCTTCTTCTGAAGCCATAACACATAAAGTGGGTAGGAAAACCATCGTTTTCAGACACCTGTCTATTTCACTTACTATACACAAAGCATTCAGATTCATTCCCAGAATGGTTCGGCTCATTCTGGAGAAAGGGGAGTGACTCTCGGTATGGCTTGTCAACTGCTATCCCGAGCAACGCTACTGAAAAGATGTTGAGAAACTGGAGGCGAAGAGGGCCACCGGCTCAGAAAAAGCTAGCAGTGGGAAGGGAAGAGTGCAAGGGGGTAGCCAGGTCACGTCCTGCAGAAGCGGCCCTTGCCAAACCGAGCACGCCAGCTGGCTCTCCGACTTGCAAAGTTACTTCAGAACCATAGCTTCCATTTGCTGGCTGAGGACAAAAAACTGTGTTCCTATTCCCACATCACACAAGGGATCCAGGTCTGTGCACAAGCGGTAGTTAAGCTTCCTTGTGATTTAGAATGATGACCAAACTGAACCCACGTCTGTACAATAAGTAAAGCTGGAATGTGCAACTTTCGCTTGTCGTCAGACCCAAGTATTGCAACTATCACCATAATTCACTGATGTGTGAACATATATTTAATGTTCTATTGTTCCCTACGATGAAGACAGATATGCAATAGTAGCGACCTGCTTCGTTTCTGCAGGGAGGGCCACAGAGAACAAGGTTAGAAGGGATGATGTGGACAGGCAGGCTAGGCAAAGTAGTCCTTCAAGTAACCCAGGTCCCCGGTCATTTAGGGCCTTAAAAGGTAAGCAGCAGCACTCTGAATTATACCTTGAAGCACAGGGGTGGTTATATATCCAGCCCCTAGAGCAGCCATTCTCAACCAGGGTACTGTAGTACCCTGGGGTGCCGTGAGCATGTCCCAGGGGTAACGCGGCAACACTACCACCACCACCCCCCCCCCTCATTTTTGTGTGGTGTGGTCTCCCACCGGCGCCAGCAAAGGACATGGAGCTGGCCCATGGGGCAGGGCCTGCCACAGAGGTCAGCAGCCACCCCCAGTGCTTCCCTTCATCCTGGGAGGGGAAGGTGGGGTGTGTGGCAAGCAGGGGCAATGGGAGGGGAAGGTGGAGGGTGGCAGCAGGGGTACCGTGAGATATGAAGAGTGAAGTCAAGGGTACCCTGACCTCGAAAAGGTTGGGAAACACTGCCCTAGAGGTTAAGGTATCAGAATAGGATCTGGGAAATCCAGTGTCGAAGGCTTTCATGGCCTGATTCAACTGGTTCTGGTGGGTTTTCCTGGCTGTGTGGCCGTGGTCTGGTGGATCTTGTTCCTAACATTTCGTCTGCATCTGTGGCTGGCATCTTCAGAGGTGTATCACACAGTGTGTAACAGACTTCTCTCTGTGATACACCTCTGAGGATGCCAGCCACAGATGTAGGTGAAATGTTAGGAACAAGATCCAATTGTTCCCGACCACGTACACATGAAGCTCAGGAAAAAAAAAACCCCACCAGAACCAGCTGGGAAATCCAGGTTCAAATCCCCACTTGCTGGGTGACCTTGGGCCATTTACTGATAAGAATTTGGATGGGAGACCTCCAAGATATACCATGGTTGTGTCTTGGAGCCAGGCAATGGCAAACCACCTTTGAACATATCTTGCCTTGAAAGCCCTACAGGGGTCACCAGAGGTCATATTTGAAGGCTAAAATAAATAAATAAATAAAAAGAATCCACACCCCCCCCCCCCCATCCTGTCAAAAGCTTTTAGAACCAGTGGAAGTTTCAAGTTTTGAAAAGTAATCCCAAATTAAGCACTTAATAGTAATTTAGCCTTGACGGAATCAGAAAATGGCATATTTTTGCATGGGTTTAAGAGGGGGGGTGGAACCTAGTTAATGTATTTTTTGCTTAGTATAAATTTTCTAGTGCAGATGATTTACAATCTCATTCAGAGTGCACAGGAGGGCTGGGATGGTGCCGCCGTGCCCCCTCCAAAGTAAAAAGTGAAAAAAGATAGAAAAGAAAGCCAGGTGGAAAATCCCCCAAAGGTGGAAAATCCCCAACAGAGATACACCACAAAAATCATGGCATCTCTCTGCTGGTGCCTGTGCTGGCACAGGGGGCCCGGCTGGGCAGTGGAGGCCAACTAAGGTCGGCCCTGGCCACACCAGCGCAGCATTTTGTGCTGGCAGGTCTGTGCGCTGCTGGCTGCTTCTGGGTTGGGGGCGACAAAACCACACGGTGCCCATCTGCTAAGGCAAGTGACCCCGCCTCCCCACCGGCGCATTTGTCCCTCGTGCGGGTGGGATGGGCACCCACGCTGTTGCCAGGGGGCACCAATTTCAGAGACGGATTCCCCCTTACCTTTGGCAGCCCATTGCCTCGCTTTATTTCAATTCTCTCCAATAATTAATGGAACTCCCCACTGCCACAGAATCTACTAGAATGGTCTGAAGGCAACTAAGATAGCGCTATTTGGCTTTTAGGTGGGAAATCTCTTGGGATGCTGCATATACCGCTTTAGGATGCTGATGTAGATCACTTCTGGCCCTCTGCAAGTGCCATCTTCCGAAATATGTGCTTCTTCGCTCTCGGGACCACCCTTCTCCTCCCAAAAGCAAACCATGGTTTTGTATTATATGTCCAAATTTACAAACTATGGGTACTGCATATAAGGATCCATATTTTTAAATTGCAAGGTATGACTAAAAGGCCTCCAGGTTTTATATTCCTGCTTATGGAAGGAAAAAGGGAGTGCATCCCCAATTAGCTAATAAGCAAACCATGGTTTTCAGGGAGCCAGAGTAATCTTTCTACAGGATCTTTAAAATCTAGCAAATGAGTAATGTAATGTATTGTATTGATTGTGAGGTACTGTATTGTTTTAGGAGTCTGCAGCTGTTGCACTGGAATTGGTAATCAGTAGGTGTGTTATATTGAGCACAGCTGCAGAGTGATTTTAGGCTATGTGTGAGTAGCAGCTTTGAAATAAAGCACCATGTTTTGTTCCTCCGACTCCTGACTTCTTTAGAGACATAACAACACATATTGGCGGCATTTGAGGATAAACTTCTAAGGACGAAATCTAGCAAGTTTTGTAGAAGCATAAAGGACTGTGGGAGTGTAAATTATGGCTTTTCAAAGGGCAGCTGGAACAGTTTAATTTGGAGTTTCCTTTGGAAAGTGGCAGAGTTAAGGAGGCCAGATTGGAATTTTATCTTCTGGCAAAATGGCATAAACAGACCCAGAAAAGGAAAAGAGCGTGCTTTTGAGCCCTCTGGCCAGGTGAAGGGTGTTTGACCTGCATACGCCTCAGCATTGATAGCTTAAAGAGACTTATCAGCAAATAATCATGTAGAGAATGCGAGCTGGATGCACTAAGGAACCATTTCAGCCCCCAACCGTCAGGAAATAGCTAGGACGGAGTGTTTTTTATAAACGTGATCAGGAGGGGACTGAAAGCATTGCAGACATGTTGCAGTCTTATCAAGGTTGGCACAAACAATGTAATTTCTCCAATTTGGAAGAAATGTTAAATGGGTGCGTCTGGTCTGTGTACTGAGAGAGGCACCATTGCAAAAGTTGCTGCTGGCAAAGACAGACTTGAGCTCTTTCAAGGCCTGCATACCAAGAAGCCTTGAATTTTGCCCAGACTTGCCACTGCAGCCTCTACTCAAGGAGGTCACGCTGACAGGCCAGGAGCCCACAGAGATTGCAAACAGCTGGCAGTGGGACTGACCAGACCGGGTAATGGTGTAGGCATTCAGAGACTGCAGCATGGTGCAATGAAGATGGGAAGACCACCACAGAAGAGGGGGGGAGGCTGCTAACAGAGAAATGTATGAGCTGGGTGGTGGGCCCCATGAGAGGAGAAAGGTATGGTAACCCTAAAGAGGCACAATGTTTCTGTTGTAAACGCTGGGGGGGGCATATTGGGAGGGGAGTCAATTATTTTTTTTTTAGCAGAAGAAAAAAAAAGGCATCAGGGACCAAGAAGACATGTTCCCGGCTCATCTGCTAATAACTCCCGTGGATGCACCTTGCTGTCCCCATGTAGTTGGTTTGACTTCACAACCCCTGCTGAGCAGTGTGATGAATGGTGTTTACGCGAGTTGATGTGATTAACCACGTGCAACCCGAGATCCAGCGTAAGTTGTCGGTGACTGTGAAGATCCAGGATGTCCCGCTTCGTGTGATGGAAGTGGATTCTGGGTCAGCATTCTCCATCGGGCTTCATGGGACACTTATAAAAGCATTTTGCCCACAGGATGATTTGGACAGCATTCAATCTTGTGACTTACCACTTCTACGGATTATCAAAGGACATAGAGCACCATGGTTGGTTGCATACCGTCCATGTGAAATATCATATGTTTGATGGATGTTTAGGAAATTGTTAATAGTGGAAGGAAGAAGCGGGCGAGCGGTTTCGCCAGTTGGACTGGTTTTGGGAGGTTGGGAATTGTAATTACTGGAATTTCATGAGGTTAGCAAGTTGACATGGGAGGTGCTAGTGGGAGAATCTCTAAGAGTGTGTTTGCTGAGGGACTGGGGGCAGTATAAGGGGTCCACCTATATCACGTAATTTGATCCCTTTAGTACCCCCCAATACGCCTAAAATCAATGGCGATTCCATTTGCTTTGTTTGCAAAGTGGATGCAAGAACTAGATCGGTTATTGGAACAGGGAATATTGGAGCCAGTGGTAAATGCAAAATGGGAAACTCCAATTGTAACCCCTGAAGGCTAATGGGGATGTGCGATTTGTGCTGATTATAAGTGCACACTACTCAAGGCATTGCACAAACATCCGTACTCCAGTGCCAGCTGTTAGCAACATTGGCAGGGGGAAAGGTTTTGCAAAATTAGATCTAAGCTTAAGCGGAGCATACACCAACAGCTGGAAGTGGATGAAGTGCCACTGCAGAAGCCTAGACCTATAGTGACTCAGGGGCATTCAGGAGTAAAGCTGCTGTAATTTGGAGTGAGCGTGAGCTCTCTAGGATATTCCAGAGCTCGATGGAAGAAATATTAAGAACCTTGCCAGGGAGTCATACCATATTTTGATGATGTCTTGACAGTGGGTGCAACTGAGGAGGAACTGATGACACGCAGTAATGGAAAGTACTGCAGTGCTTCTCAGATGTAGGGTTATGCTGCTAAAGCCAAAATGCGTGTTTGGAGTAAGCGCAAGTAGAGTTTTTTTGGGATACATGGTAGACGCAAGAGAGGCAATCCACCCGACATCCAAAAGCAAAGGTGAGGAGCCATCCAGATTCCAGCACCACGAACCAAAGCAAAGAGTTACAGGCATTTTTTACAGGATTGGCAAATTCAGGGTTTACCATTCATTCATGTGAAAGCATAAGGCAATACAATATGGTAGTTTCACTGCACCGCTTATTAGATAAACGGGCAGTGTGGCAGTGGACAAGAATCAGCATGAGAAGGCATTCCGAGGATGTCAAGCACGATTGTTGCCATCGGAAAGTGTATTGGTTCATTTCGATGAGAGGAAGCCATTAATTTTTTGACGTAGCGCATGCCTCCCTCGTATGGAAAGTTGGAGCAGTGTTGAGCTTCATCAATTGGAGGATATCTGCGGAAGCAATCCACCGCGTATTATTCTAGGACGCTATTCAACGGAGCCAAATTGATGCGCGAAATTGATAAGGAGGCATTAGCAATAGGTGGCTGGAAGTTGGCAGAAGTTTCAAGGATTACGCGGTATGGGCTACCATTTATGATTGTTGGCAGACCATAAGCCGCTAAGTTGGGATTATTTTCCTCAGAGCGCCAGACACCACGATTAATGATCCCCTAGGAGGAATGCTCACGGTGGGGCAATGTTCCTGGAATGCATATGATTATGCCCTGCAGCACCAGTCGGAAAGAAAATTGGTCATGTAGATGCGCTGAGTAAACGCTTGCTGCGGGCCAAAGGGAGGAGGAAGATCATTCCCCACTCTTTTGGAGGTTTTGATGTTGGAGATACGTTATCAGGAGCCTCCAGTGCAAAGTACTGCAGAAATAGCAGAAAGGTCAGCTAAGGACCTAAAAGCTTGCCCGATGTTTTGAATTGGGCATGGAAGGGTTGGGCTATTGGGTAAGTTAGAGGAAAAATTCAGACCTACATTTGGAGAATGAGGCAGCCACGAGATATCTGTCCACAAAGGGAGTTCTACTGCCCGGAAATAGAGTAGTGACCCAGGAGCTTTAAGGATTAGGGTGCTGGAGGCCTTATGTAGGGCACCCGGAATATATAGTATGGTAAGTGGCCCACGTAGTTATGTGTGGAGCGACGATGGATAGCGAAACAGAATGGGTGGCCAGGTGCAGGGAGTGTCAGATAACGCCGACTCCGCCCCACCTCAGGCCCCTACCTATCAATGGGAGTCCACAAAAAGACCGCGGGTCAAGGGTACATATTGATTTGGCAGGGTCTTTCCAGAAGGCCAGGCGTGTTTCTCATCGTAGTGTGGACCCATATTCCAAATGGCTAGAAGGTAGTGCCAGTAATGTCAACGACATCACAAACAGTTATTAGGGCACCGGGCGTAGTTATTTGGTACACAACCCATGGCCTCCAGGATAATGCGGTATCGTAAGCAATGGGACACAGCTTGCTTATCCAAGGAGTTTAAGAGTATTTCCCTGGCCAATGAGGTGTTATTCCTCGCCAGGTTACCCCGGCCCCTTTTTTCATCCGGCTCACCGAATGGGCAGAGCCCAGAAAGGATGAGTGCTGCATTACAACGAAGCGATGCATTGCAGCCAATAGTAAGAGGGGGGATTGGCACCGCCGGTTGGCGTAATTTTTTGTTAACACAGCACATAACTTACCGTGCACAGCCACCGGGAGGAGTCCCGCGGAGGCTGCTAATGAATCGGAAACTTACAACGTTGCTGGACCAATGCATCCCGATTCAGGTTTGATGATCGGCCGCACGAAAACAGAAGATCAGGGTGCTGGAAAGCACCTCGGACATTTGATAGGAAGGATGATACGGTGCATGTCCCAAATTATGGAGCAGATCCATGTTGGGTCCCAGTAGTTGTAGAGGCAGCCCGACACAGGGCCCTTGTTCTATAGAGGTGGAAACTGAAGAGGGGCGGGTGATCCGCAGAACATGTTGGCCAAGTAAGGAAGAGAGTGCCAGGTCCAACAGTAGATCAGGAACCCCAGGTCCTCGAATCTAGAAGCTTAAAGAGGGGCAGATGGAGCTGCAGGATGAGGGAAGCAGTAAATAGTCCAATTGTCCCAGAGGAACCTGGGAAGTAGATTAAGGGAGCACAGATGGAGATGCAGGATAAAGGGAAACAGCAAAGGGTCCAATGTAGCTCTTGGCAGAACCAGGAACAAACACAGACCTACAGGAGCCAGAGAGCGGAGCTGAGACGACCTCAGCGAAAGAGGAATCCCACCCAGATTATTACAGGAGCTAGGGGAAGGGTGTAATGTATTGATTGCTTGAGGTACTGTATTGTTTTAGAGTCTGCAGCTGTTGCACTGGAATTGGTAATCAGAAGGTGTATTTATATTGGCCACAGCTGACGATGGATTTGAGGATGCCACTTGTTACCAGCACCTTTGAAATAAAGCACCATGTTTTGTTCCTCCGACTCCTGATTCTTTGAGACATAACAAGTAATATGGACTGATATTTGAAGCTAATTATACCGTCTTCAAAATTAATTTGGGAAAATTTACCACCACCAAAAACCCTGCACACTGCTCGCCCAGAGGGACCTGCGCATCTCATAAGAAATATAAATCTTACAGTAAACATTATCCCTCTGGAGAAAGAAAGCAGCAGTAGAAACCACATTCACTAAAAGCTTAAAACAAGTATACATTCATAAAATATGAAAACAGAATAGGCTTAAGTATCAAACCTCTATGGGAAATAAGATTTCCAAATGAAGTCTTCATATAAAAATAGCATCTTGCCTAATGTGTATTCATAAGTCCCCTCTGGCACAAGCAGTAGAAAAAGCCAGTGCACTCTGACTTCCACTGCAAATTAACTTTCAAATCTTCCTGTTATTCAAAACAGCAAGTTTTAAACGATTTTTAAAAAATTCAAAGTCTGTTCTTCGACTGCACACACTTTCTTTGGAGCAAAAGAATTATTTTTCCAGACTACAGAACAAACTTGCTATAGTTTCCACAGTCTTATAATAAGGCACTGATGTTAGGAAAACCAGTGAAGAAGATACAATTTTTCACTTTATTTTTGATGGCCCAAAATCTACCAGTGCGCCGTTTTCCAAGGCAGAGAACTCTGTGGCAGGCAGAGTAGAAAGACTGCTATTTTTCAGCAATACAAAGATTCTTACACATTATAATGCGTCTGGTAAACCATGTCTTAAGTCACAAGATGCTGTACTACTCATCCAGCAATGGTGGAAAGTATTCCAACACAGAGGAGTCGATGCACAAGCAATGAGAGCTGTCAAATAAGCAGTTATGGGTCAACAGGGCCGACACAACAGGGCCAGAAGGAGCTGGCATAGTTAACTGGGTAGCACCACTCATTTCCAGGAAGTGTTCACATAAATCCATGACAGGAGTGCGCTCTATATAACAAGCAAACAAGGAAGGGGAACAAATGTTGACCCTAAAACGCTAGAATTAAGTACCTGAAAGGACAAGAAAAACGCGTACAGGAATGCTGATGATAAAATTATAAAAATACAGAACATATATGTATTTGCATGTATGTATGTATGTATATATATATACATAAAACAGATTAAAATCATCAAAATATATTAAGGGCCCATAATAGCTACACTAGAACTGCAGTACTGCACATAAATAATACAAATGGGTCCTATCGAAGTATCTGGGACAGAGGCATATGGCCTACGGGGACATGGGGTCACGCCTTTTGTCACGCCTTTTGTCCCCGATATCTGGGCGCATGCCTCTCTCCTGAGCCGGCCTGCAGGGACGCGGGGCTTGGTGGCGTGAGGCTGGGACGCATGCCTTGTGGCCATATTGGGGGGGGCACCTGGCACCCGCCCACATGACCAAAAGGTGTGCGCCCAGGGACATGTGTGACCCCATGTCCCTATAGGCCGTATACCTCTGTCCCAGATACTTCGATAGGAGCCATTTCCAGGCCCTCTGGGCTATGGGAAGAAGTTCCTGAGCGTGTTGGGATGACCGGCTCCAAGTCGCACCTCCACACATTGCTGGAGGCCCTTTTAGGCACGCCGTATGTTTTCATGCCATTTTTGGAGCTCCTGGGGTTCACCTGCTGGCTGAGATCCCCTGCGGAGAGAAAGAATTGGGGGCAGGCCGCACTGGCTCCTTGGCCTCCCTTGCAGGCTGGTGAGCGGTTGCAGTCCCGATCTCCTCGGAGGAGGAGCAGAGGAAAACCTCCTTTGTTTTGAGCATGCCCATTCCCAGCTCTTTGCTGCGAGCCTGCAGCCATTTAGTGCTTATTGCATGAAGCGTTCGTTCACTCGTGCCTCTAAAGGAGACCACAAAGCCTCTCCCCCTCAAGGCAAACACAGATTAGAAAGGGATGAGAGAGGTAAAGAACAAAAGAGGTCAAATAATAGACCACAGGAGTAGGTAGACAACTGTGCATCTGCTCTCCCTGGAGGCAGGAGAAGAACTGGCAAGAAGGTCCCCCAGCAACAAGGGGAAGCTGAGAAAATTAATTCAAGATCCTGCCTCCCTGATTGGTAGGTGGATAATTACCCCAGATGTCCTCAAGCTCAATTGGAGGAGATATATATACATCAAAATACATCTCCAAAAAAATCCAATAACAGCTCACAAGAAGCCATAAGAAAATTACAGAAGAAAAACTGAACAACATCACTGAACGTCAACTACAAACTAAAAAGCTATAAGTTTAATAAATTATCTTACAACTGCTAGCAAGACCTTCTGCGCTATCTTCTTCAGATAAATGCTATTCTTTTATATATATATATATATACTGGATTGCACTGGGTCAGCCTGTAAGAAAGTGGTATCTTCCGCTCTTCAATTTTTGACACCTGAATGAGATAAACTCAAGCAGAAGGAAGTTCTCTCCTCCTGTAAGCCTAAGCATGGGGACTGAAAGGCTTCAGGAAGTCCCCACTGCGGTGCAACAGCTCCGGCACCACCCAAGGAGGAGCCTGCATCCCCGACTGGAACCCAGCATGCAGTGGTGGGATTCAGTAGGTTGGCACCACTTCAGCAGAACCGGTTGTTAAAATGGTGCTTGTAAACAACCAGTTGTTAAATCATTTGAATCAAACTACTGCCAGCATGGCTTCACGAATGGAGGAATCAGGCTGCCGAGTCAGGTCACCTTTAGTCCTTTCTGAGGCCCCTCCCCGAGGCATTCCCTCTCCCCCGCTCTCTCCTTCTGTGCAGCAGTGGTGTAGTGGTTAAGAGCAGGTGTACTTGAATCTGGAGGAACCAGGTTTGATTCCCCGCTCTGCCGCCTGAGCTGTGGAGGCTTATCTGGGGAATTCAGATTAGCCTGTGCACTCCCACACACACCAGCTGGGTGACCTTGGGCTAGTCCAGTTCTTCTGAGCTTTCTCAGCCCCACCTGCCTCACAGGGTGTTTGTTGTGAGGGGGGAAGGGAAAGGAGTTTGTAAGCTTCTTTGAGTCTCCTTACAAGACAGAAAGGGGGGGGGTGCATAAATCTAACTCTTCTTCCTCTTCTTCTTCTGCCCCCTACCCATTTGCATTTGGCCTGTGTTGGTGCCTCCCCCCCATCTGCCCACCTCATTTGCCTGCCACAGATCCATGTGCTCCACCTCAGCCTGCTGCTTAGTCATCTCCTGGGTACTGAGCGCCTGGATCTATGGCATGCTGGATGCAAATGAGCTGCGGAAAGGGAGCAGAGAGACAGAGAGCACTAAGAATCTCTTCGAGTACTGTTGAGGGGCAGCAGGTAGCCAGAGCGCCCCAGTTTCTCCCTGAACTCTGGTTGTGGTGGGGGAGAGAGGAGGGGGTGGCTAGCTGGCTGGTCATGGGGGTGTAGGAGGGTGGCCAAATGCGCCCCCCCATGTGACCGAGGAGAGAGGCACCTGGGTCACAAGCCCTCCCCCAAGGCACAGCCTGAATTCATGTCAATGAGTGATGGTTTTTTGAAAACAGAATAAAGTGGTGTCAGTTTCAGGAAGTGGCTCAGTTCTTATAGCTTCAGAACAACTGAAAATATATGCAGTAATGATCTTCTCATAAAAAAACTACAAACATGGTACTTGTGTTTGATCCTGACAACTGCCCCCTTTAACTACCAAGAAAACAGGAACTATGGAACATGTACTGCAATGGCTAAGGGACTAAGGTGCAAATTAGAAAGTAATTGGTTTATATCTCACCTCTGCCATGCCACTAACTGACCTTCAGCTAGCCACTCAGGGCTGCTAACATCTAGGTGGGGCCTGGAAATTTCCCAGAATTATAGCTAATCCCTAGACTACACAGATCAGCTACATTACAGTGTTACATTACAGAGTTACTATTAACTAATAAGGTCATATGTGAAAAGTACTTTGAACATTTGGAAAACTGTACAGTACAAGGTATTATTACAATAAGTAGCCACAGGCAGTGGTAGGATTTAAATAATTTAACAACTGGTTGTTTACAAGCACCATTTTAACAACCGGTTCTGCTGAAGTGGTGTGAACCTGCTGAATCCCACCACTGGCCACAGGAGACAAGTAAAATAATTTCCAATTTTAAAAAGCAAAATTGAGAGGCAGTGAAGATACAAAATGTTATTTCAGCAATATTTTCTTGAATGTGCAGGACAATGAGTCTAATACATTTTCATTAAAGCAGGTTATGGATTAAAAACCAAGGCAAACAAGAGTCTTCTGGTCGGCAAATTTATAGTGGCATCATAATCAACAACAACAGTAAATTCATTTGTCTTTAAGGTTCCACAGAACTCTTCATTACTTTGGTAACAACAGATGAACACAGATACTTTCTCTAAAATCGAATGTGTCCACAAATGTCTAATTAAGATGGGCAGGCAGGCCTATCTCTGTTATGCAACCTTCTTTGGCTCCGAATGTCTTATGCTCTGAAGTTCAATGCAATCCACAGCCTGAGGCAGCCCGGCATGACACTGCTGCCACGCCATCCCTCCGCCCCCAGAAGGCTTTCCGGTGGCATAGGGAGGAAGAAAACACAGAGAAACCTCCCTGCCACTGCAAAGCCCTCCAGAAGGCTCAGTGCCCACAAACTCTCCCAGCCAATGGAACGCCCAACACAGGAAATTCCCACGAGCACAACTAACGTCAGCTCCCCCCTTGGGAATGGCTCTGGCTCCTGCTGTGCCGACAGGGCTGGTGGAAGCACGGGAGTGATAACATAGCCCCAGTGCTGCATCCGGGCATCCTAGAGGGCTGCGGCGGCCACCCATCAGCATGCTTGCCCCTTATGATAGCTTACCCCACCATGCAGTGCCCCACAGAGAGAGAGGGGGGGGAGAGAGAGAGTGGGAGGGAGGGAGAGGGAGAGGGACAGAGAGAGAGAGAGAGGGAGTGAGAGAGAGGGAGCGAGAGGGAGAGAGGGGGAGGGAGAGAGGGAGGGAGAGAGAGGGAGGGAGAGAAAGAGGGAGAGGGAGAGAGGGGGGGAGGGAGAGAGAGAGGGGGGGAGGGAGAGAGGGAAAGGCAGGCAGGCAGGAAGGCACGTGTGTGTGCGCGCGCACACACACACACACGCACACACACGAGCCTTCCTTCTGCCCACTAGGGCCCTGAGGAGAATTGTCCCTCCCAAGTTCTAATGGTCACTGCTGCAGTCACTGAACAGTCCTTATGGAATGCAGTAGCGTGAGTGTGGCTATTTGAAATCTGTGCCTACTCTTAGAGATTTCGCACTTTCATAAATTAAATACACAGAAAAAATGGTGTTTAAATGTTCCACTAGGGCACTTTACAGTCAGCAGCCTATTCCTATTAGTCAGAGAAATAATAAATTGGCATCCAAGGCAGACAGAATTCCAACAAAAAATTATTTATTTTTTAATTACAAGGAAAATAATAGAAATCAGGAAGTGTTTCAGGCAAAGGAGAACATGAAGAAGCATATGCAAGAAGCTGTTTCAGAGAAGTTACTTTTTTTACAAGAAGTTTCAGTATCTTTGTATTGTTGTTACAAGGTTCTCATTGGTCACTAACTTTAATGTCGTCAAACCTGTTACAAGTCACTTAGAAAATATCCAAAACCGCAATTATCTGTTTGGATCTCTCAATTTTAAAGCGCTGACAAGTCTTAATTCCTAGCTTCAGTTAAGTTTAAGCAACACAGTCCTTATACCACCACCTCCTCGTCTATCCCCCTTCTTTAAGATGTCATGCGGAGCTTGTGGCTTTCCCCCAGAAAACCCAATTCTTTCTCTATTTACAATTTCACTATCCTCAAGAGCTTCACTGTGGGATCTCCTCAGAGAAACTAAACCAAGTCACCAGTGTGATTAGTTAGGGTTGCAGGGTAATGGTTAACCGACAGGGGTTTGGCACAGATTTCGTCACACAAATCTGTCCTTTACTGGCCCTGACTCAAGGGAAACTCAGCTCTTGTGGAACTGACCCTCATCCCCCAGTGCACGGATCTATATCAGAACAACCCTTCACTCTGGTGTTCCAAGCAGTCCTCTCCCTCAACACTAACTGCCCACAGGTGACGAATGTGCTCTCTACATTGAGGTCAGAATGAACCTAAGTGGCAGTATGCGTCCCCGGGGTAAGTGCCTCAGAGAGGCAAATCTGCTGTCATGGGCCTGTGCAATGATTCAGCCATGCCCCCCCCCCATATGAAATGGGCTGTAAAACGTAAAGTGTATCAAAATGGCAACAGCAACATTAGCAGATTAAACCAGAAAACCAAATACAAGCATGCTTCCTATCAATGTCAAGGGGAGAGTTCATCTCTGCCTTTGATGCCCTGTACCTTCACATGGCTGAACCGTGATTTGAGGGACTAGAGTACGGGTGGCCAGCCTATGGTGCCCCAGATGTTCATGGACTACAATTCCCATCAGCCCCTGCCAGCATGGCCAATTGGGGCTGGTGGGAATTGTAGTCCATGAGCATCTGGAGCACCACAGGTTGGCCACCCCGGACTAGAGAAATCCTTGTGAGCCATGAAGTCATGGCCAAAGAATTCCTAGATTGATTCAAGACAAAAGACAAAAAAGGCCCATTGTACATGTGGCATTTCATGTCAATTAATCAATAATCTGATAAGAGTATGTTTACCTTTTTCAAAAAGAAACCTTTACCTTGATGAAAAGTATTAAAGTTCTTGTTGGGATCTTTTGTCTATGGCATATTATTATCACAGCTAACATTCTGAGGGAAAATTGGTCACCATAAACATTTTCAGAGACTAAATTAAAAATCTGCCTGAATTTGTTGAATGTTCACTGAACGGAAACTTGCCAGGTTACATTAAATGGACACAAGGACATTTTGTAACTTGTTCCCAATGGCACACTACTGTGTTTCCCCAAATATAAGACAGCGCCTTATATTAATTTTTGCTCCCAAAGATGCGCTATGTCTTATTTTCAGGGGATGTCTTATTTTTCTGTGTTCTGTTTGTCGGGCATGCTTCCAAACAAATTTTTTTTGCTATGTCTTACTTTCGGGGGATGCCTTATATTTCGCACTTCAGCAAAATCTCTACTATGTCTTATTTTTAGGGGATGTCTTATATTCAGGGAAACAGGGTATGAACACAGCTGCACAGGGGCAAACCTAGGCAAACTGGAGCCCAGGGACAAAACCTGAGTTTGGTGCCCCCCCCCCCCCGCGAATGGGCGGCTACCCTCCCCCACCATGAACAAACAATGATTTTTTGCACCAGCTCACAAAACACCTCCCACTCCCAGCAAAACATACATGGCTCTCTCCCCACCAACTCTTTTCCTAATTTCCTAATCACAACAACCCTATGAGGTAGGTTGTTAGCCTGAGAAACAACTCCAAGCCAGTGCAAGTGGGTATTAAGCATGTAAATCTCTCACAAATCACCCCCAGCAAAACATTGACCAAACAAATGTCAGCATCATCTCTCACAAAACACCTCCAGTAGAATCCACCCCCAAACAGCATCATTTTTTTTCAATGAATTGTTTAAACTAGGGAGCTCAGATTCTTCTTTTTAAATCCACCTTAAAGGGAAGAATCTGGGGTCCCCAGTTAAAACAAAATTAGAAAGTGATGCTGTTTTGGATGGATTCCTCCCCCACCCTAAAGAGCAAGCATCACTTTTTTTTGAGGGGTTGGAGATTCCAGATAGAAACAAATACCAAGATTCAGCCAGAATCTGGGCAAAATTTAAGGCACATCTGGACAAAAAAAAAAGTGTCCGATTATGTCCTTGCCCATAAATATGAACAAATGCAAATGCAAGGTATTTGGGAGTTTTTTTTTTTGGGGGGGTATTTTGGTGTTTTTTGGCCTGCACAGGGAGGGGCATTTTTTTAAAAGCTAAGCGGCACCCATGATTTCAGGGCATCATCCAAGAGACTGCCCTGATGATACCACCCGAGTTTGGTGATGTTTGGTTCAGGGGAAGCAAAGTTATGGACGCCCAAATGGAATGCCCCCATCCCCATTGTTTTCAATGGGAGCTAACAGGAGATGGGGGCTACCCATTTGAGGGACCATAACTTTGGTTCTTCTGAACCTAACTTCACCAAACTTGGGTGGCATCATATGAATAGTTATCAGATGATACCCTGAAATTTTGGTGTCACTAGCTTTACAAATACACCCCTTACAGGCACCCCAAGAAATCTGCCCAAGATTCTTTGTTTTGCAGTGACTTTGCTCCATTGTAGCCAATGGGGAATTTCTGAGTGTGTAGGCAGGCTGCACATTTTTGAAGATAGAGGCACCAGACTTTCAAGGTGAAAAAACTCAGGAGGCCCTCCTGGTATGCTTAGCATCCAGGCTTGAGGGCACCTTTGCTTCTGGGGGGGTTCCAATGAGATCTTATGGGCCCTCTAAAAGGCTTATTTTGTTTCCCCTGCTCCCTGCACATGAAAGCCCTGTAGGCTTGGGAGTTCTCTCAGAACTCTCTCAACTCACCCCCCCCCCCCCCACTCCAGAAGCAAAGCTCACCAAGCTTGGATGCTATTACCCAAGACCTCTTGGGAGCCACCTTTGAGAAGTCTGGCGCTCTCTATGCTTCTAAAAAATGTGTGGTCAGTGCTTACACACTCAGAAATTCCCCAGAATCTGCCAGGCTCTTCAGCAAGTTCTATGGTGGGAAACATTATTTTTCCCACCATAGACTTCAATGGGGCTTTCTGTTAAGCCCAGCTGGCGCTGCGGTAGAGGTTTCAACAGGAGGCAATATGGTAGTGGTCTTGCTCTGGGTGGGGGCACTTATTTCCTGCAGGGCTGCTGGTGTGAGTCTCCTGAAAGGAACCAGACAACTTTGCTAAAGTTTGCCTGGGATGGCTGAATGCTGTGGGCATCAGGTTCACCTTCAACTTGGTGCCCACAGCATTTTCCTCTTCCACACACATTTTAGCAAATTTGGTTGGACTTTTTGTCCTTTTCTCAGCCAAAGTCCTGACATGATTTGTCAATTTCAGTTGAATGGCAACATTTACAATGGTAGTATCTGTTGCTATCTAATTATGGCCCTGTGGCATTAAGTGACTCAAAAGTCCCCTTTGCTTTTGGAATCTCACAGTGAAATCAAGGAAGAAAACAAAACCTCCAGTATTTTTTTCTATAAATAGGTGATGTTAATTAACAATTATGATATGTAGAATCTCAGGAATGAATGGAGATTGTCCTATTTTGAAGTGCTAGATTGTCCTATTTTGCCAAAGCAAGGGGATAAGGGCTTAAGGCTTGTACTTGCTCTTTCTGTGGATCTTAAATTGCGACATATTCAGCAAAAAACTATGTTTAACACATACTGGATACCACAGCAACTCTTAAGCAATGGGACTACTAAAGCATCTAACTGATGAAATTGTAACTCAAAGTATTCATTGCTGAAAAATATGCTTTGGTCATGTCCAGCCATTTGGGTTTTTTTGTGAAGAAGTAATATTACGCATATCAACTTTGTATTAGAAGCTTCATTGATTTTTGAGAATGTGTATAAACTACTTTTAAACCACCTTCCTGTCTCTTGGTCAGCAAAAATGACCTCCATACCCTTACTATAGCTAAATTACCGAAATATTATGGCTAAAATACATTACAACAAATGAAAGATTTAAAACCCACCTATGACAAATCAACGGATTGAGGACCTTGGAACTTTGTCAGTATTTTAACACATGGCATATAGACAACAATTCTGTATAGATTTGGAGGGAGGGGGTAATTTCCCCTTCCTTCTGTACCTGACAATAGGAAACAAAATACATCAAGACAATTATGTCTACCCCACAGAACTGAGCGCTCTAAAACAACTTGGTGTTAGGGTGAAATGGTCTGCGGTGATGAGAAGGAATTGGGAATTCTTTCAATGGAAAAGCTGAGTTCTTTTTGCAAAGCAATAGAAAATTTTGACTCACAAGTTGACCCATTAAAAATATGACAGACTGATTCAAGAATTCCTGTCTATTTTTCAAACCAGAAAAAAAGACCACTGAAATGTAAACCACTCTCCAAGCCTTGGTTTGACAACTCCTTTGTCACTGCCAAAAAGGTTCTGACGGCAGCAGCACGCAAACAAGTTCTGAAAGCAGATAAGGAGACCAAACAAGAACCCTATGCTGCTTTGTTAGTACTGAAGAAGGAGTATAAAGATCTAATCTCCCACAGTAAGAGAGAAGGTATACTAAAAAAACTTGGGGCCAGATTGATAGAGGCTGCAAAAGCAAGAACCGGTCCCCCCTTTGGAAACAGGTTTATGGGCACGAGAGTAAACTAGTAACCCCTCTCTCTTCTGGGATCCCATCTGACAGGTGGGTCTTCTTTTTCCAGCCCTTATACAATTGCCCGGACCATCATCAATCTCTTCTCAGAATGGGAAACCTGGCAAAATGGCCTTCTGTCACCTCATGAGAGGTGAAATCGTACATAAACCAGTTAAAAAGTACCAAAGCCCTAGCCAAGACGGAAATTCTCTGGAGCTTCTGAAAGCAAGTGTTGTGTGGGGGGTTCCCTTCTTTGCATCATTATATAGATGAAACAGGCTGGGTTCCCAAAGACTGGGGCACAGCCATTGCTGTCCCTTTTTACAAAAAAGGAGACAGGACAGATGCCACAAACTATAGGCCAATCAGCCTACTTAACATCATAAGCAAGCTCTACTCTAAACATCTATTTTGTGGACTGGCTGGACACGAATGTGATCCTGGCAATTGAACAGGCAGGCTTTAGAGCAGGAAGAAGATCTACATAAGGTCACTGCTTCAGGACCTCATTGAGAAATATGCATCAAGGAGAGACACATCCTTATATGCAGCATCCATAGATCTGAAAACGGCCTTTGATTCAGTGACCAGGTCACGTCTCTGGGAAAAATCTGATAGGAGATTGCTGGCTCTCATTCAAATTTTGTACAACACCACCACACTGAGAGTTAGATATAACCGAAATGGACTTTTTTCAGACTCCATTAAAACATTTCAGGGAGTAAGACAAGGATGTTTGCTTGCCCCAATGTTGTTCATGTTTGAGCTTAATGACTTGGTAGGGTGTGAAAGTGTTTTTTTTCTGTTTTTTGTTCTTGGGTAGGCTAAGATTTTTTTTTTTAAGTATTTTTAAAAAGGAAGAAATTTATATGCCTTCCTGTGGCCCTGACATCTAGGCCACATACCATCGAATGAGACTCGCCATGCCTCCCTTCTCAGGGGAGAGGGAATTTTAAATGCGGAACACTGGGCGCCAATTATTTATTAATTATATCTCTATTTATTGAGACTGTGCAAACCAAATTTCTGGTTTTATCGCTGCTTTTAAATGTTTAATTTGTTTTATACTGTCTTTTTATATGCTGTACACCGCCCAGAGCCCTTTGGGGATGGGGCGGTATAAAAGCCTAATTAAATAAATAAATATTGTGAAATCAGAGCAGGATGATCTGGTTTCAACTCCCCTGGTTTCAGGTAGGTGGATCAAGGTTGACTTAGCCTTCCATTCTTCTGAGGTCAATTAAATTGAATACCCAGCTTTCTGGAAGGTAAAATGTAGACAAATGGGGAAGGCAATGGCAAACCACCCCATAAACATAGCCTGCCTAGTAAACATTGTGCTGTGACATCACTTCATGGGTCAATAGTGACCTGGTGTTTGAACATGGGATTACCTTTACCTTTAATGCACTTTAAGTGAAGGCAGCATAAGAACATAAGAACAAGCCAGCTGGATCAGACCAGAGTCCACCTAGTCCAGCTCTCTGCTACTCGCAGTGGCCCACCAGGTGCCTTGGGGAGCTCACCTGCAGGAGGTGAAAGCAATGGCCTTCTGCGGCTGTTGCTCCCAAGCACCTGGACAGCAGGAGGACTACCAAACACACAATGTGCCCATGCATACTGTGGTCACTTACAGTCCAAAACAGGGGTAGGGAACCTGCGGCTCTCCAGATGTTCAGGAACTACAATTCCCAGCAGCCCCTGTCAGCATGGCCAATTGGCCATGCTGGCAAGCTTCTTTAAGTTCCTGAGCTGAGCCTGGGTTCCTGATCTAAGATAAAACCAGGAATGTCTTTCCTCACTGCCTACCAGGCCAACATCGTCACTGACTTTGGAGATCATCAGAATTCAGTTCATGGTTGTCACTGACTACTGCATTTGTGGATTCCTGTTGTGAACTGTATCTCTCCTTCTATTTACACTACTCATGCCCATTAAAAACCCTTCCCTGATAGTTCTGCAGTTTATACCTCTGTTTCTTTAAGCAGAGTCGCAAAATCACAAGATCTTCATATTATTTAAATATTATTTTCAGTATTCAAAAAGGCAAGTTTTATTGTTTTGCATCATGTATGGAGGGTTCCGGCTTGCATCCTTTTCTATGCAAACGCTCCTTTAAACAGCAAAATGATTTAGGAGAAGGCAGCACTACAGAGCAGGCAAATTTCTTTCAAGGGCACTGAATCAAGATCTGAGATTTTATAGCTAGAAATGAATTACCTACCTTTTTTAGGGGGGTACATTTAAATACCAAAGAGTATTATCTAGAGAAAACATATTAACGGACAAGGAAAGCATATCTGGATGTAGAAATAAGATAAATGCAAAGTGACTTTAAAATACTACTACTATTTAGAACTGAAAGAAGATCATGACTTTCTCAGAGACTCCTACTCTCTAAATGCTAATAATTCAGTAATAGAGGCCACTGATATACTGTACCAATAACATTTGACACTTAAATGGGAGATAATTAAAAGCTGCTGAAAGACAGCAGCCTCTTACCATTTAACATTAGAAGATTGTCAGTCCCTGGATGTGGATAATTCAAACGACCTAGGAACAAATATAGACAATTTAGCTCGTCATATTTAAGGGAGGAAAATCAAGAGACAAAAAAGTAACCACCTTGAGGTTTAAATGCATCTAGAACTCTGCTTAGTCGGTGCAAACCAGCTATTTTTTCACTTCGTTGGCAAAAACTGCTTTTGACCCAACTTAAAGTTGAAAAAAAGAACTTCTAAACTTCAGTTCTTCAGTCTTTATGTCTGCTTCGGAATCAGCTCCAAGGGAATAAAGTTCTTCTTTGTTTCAAGAAAGTTAGAAATAGCGCAACACTTTCAGGTCTCCTTTTTCATTCTCACTTTGAAAACTTCTATGAAGTTGCTTAAAACAGACACACTTGAAAATTTCAAATGGGCGAAAGCCCACACACAACATTTGAAGTTTCACATCCAACTAAAAGCATTTGTGTGCTGTGCGGTTTCCGGGCTGTATGGCCGTGTTCTAGCAGCATTCTCTCCTGACGTTTCGCCTGCATCTGTGGCTGGCATCTTCAGAGGATCTGATGTTGGGAAAGCAAGTGGAGTATAAATGATGCCCTCAACTATTGACCTGGTTGCCTTCTTTGTTACTCACAGACAAGGTTTCTCCACCCACCCTGACACTCCAACAGATATATACTCCACTTGCTTTCCCAACATCAGATCCTCTGAAGATGCCAGCCACAGATGCAAGTAGCGTCAGGGAGAATGCTGCACTAAGATACCATGCTCCAAGCTACAACTACAAGTATTCGCCGTGAAAGCCTTCAACAATACAACTAAAAGCATTGCTTGAGATATTTATTTTTTCACTGAATCCAAACATTTTAAGAAAGATTTGAAGATGATACAGGTTTTATGAATGTTTCCTGTTGTTAAGTTATGAAATAATTCCATTCCCATTTAAGTTATAAAATAATAGAAAATATTTAGATATATCAAAATAGAGAATGTTTAATTCTAAACATCTACAGCTAGGCTGTAAAAATGTTTTCTGCGTTATTAAATGCTTCGTTACCAGCAGTGTATAATAGCTGCTTTGTTTCTCAACAGTATGGAAGACTAGGTTTTCACCTTCATTAAAAAGTCAAGCTGACTTGTTGTAATCCCCCAAAATGCAACAACATTTTTCGGCTTCCAGAATCCTATCTGCAAGAAGGAATGTGACAAATAATGAAGTGTCCATTCATGGATGCCTGGGCATATAGAATTTACATCAATGGAAAATGTGGCCCCCTCTCAGGATATTTAAGTCCAGAGATAGGAGTGGTGCATGGACCTGAAAAATGCCTCAAGTTTGCAGAAAATTCTGAAATTACCAAAAATACACTGAGCAGTTAAAGAGCAAACACCAAAAGATAAAAGGAGTGCCTGCAACTTTAATAAACTGATGCCATCAGTGACTTTTTGCTAGGCGACCACAATGTTTTGGCCAGTTTCTATGTTTGATTTCAGTTAGTAAAAGGCAGGGGCGAGGGGGCGGGGCATTGACTAGGCCTGTATTGGCCTTTGAGGGGAGGACTCATTGAGCAGACACTGTACAGCTTGATACCACCTAAACTGCAGGATTCACCCAGCCTGGATGGTTGCTCTTGTTCAACAGCAGTCACCCCATGGAAGTCCAGTGTAGCAAAGTCATTAGACTGGGTCCTTTAAACTCCCAATTTTGCTATGGAAACACACTGGGTGGCCTTGAGCCAGTCTAAGCTACCTCACACGGCTGTTGTGAGGCTAAAATAGAGGGAAAAAGAATGGTGTAAGATGCACTGCGCATGAAGTTGGCCTGCGAGGGTCGCGACTTCATGCTGGTGCCGAAACCCGGGATGGTTTTGGCACCAGCATGAAGTCGCGATCCTCACGAGCCGACTTCAGCCCTCCCCCCACCCCCGGCTGTGGAGAAAGGAAGGATAGGAATTAATTATATAAATAAGATGTGGGGAAGGTAAAAGGTAGATTGGTAGGTGGCTGTGATGGCAAGAAGGAAGCAGGGAAAGGCGAAGATATGGAAATTGCCTGGATAAAAGCAAGCAGAAATAGTGTAAGGAGGGGATACAGAACAAAGTGAGCCCCTCCCCCGCACCAACATATTCTTTAAAACCTTAATTTTCAAACAAAAGCATCACCCTGAACATGGTAAAAACATATATTCAGTGTATTTAAACCCTACACAAACTTTTAAAGTAATCTTTTAAACATTTTAGAAGCTAAATCGGAAACAAGTTTCACACATTCTACCATTGCAGAATTGCATGCAAAAATAGATTTCACTCAAATTATAAGTGAAGGCCTAAAAGATATTTTTGTAAATACCATACTAATAGAAGACAAGGGAAAAGCCTGATACCCTAAGTACAGGGATTGGTTTCTTTCCAAAAAACAGGGGTTCTCAAGTGGGACTGAACTGTGGCTTAGAATCCCTGATTGCGAGAAGGAGACAAACTCCAGTTTGCCAATGCCTCCACATTTAGACAACATGGCCAACTGGGGTTTGAGATACTGTTTCGCCAGGCCTATGGTTGAGGGCAGTGAAGGCACAGGCATACAGCCTATAGGGACATGGGGTCACCTGTGTCCCATGGCGCACACCTTTTGGTCATGTGCCCCCCACATGACAAAACAGGTGCCCCCCACATGACAAAACGGCGTGTGATCCTACAGGCAGGCGGGGCTCGGCAATGGGCCACTGTGGTGCCCGCCTGGGCTGCCCGCTGCCACTGAACCCCTCCCCGCAGCCTCCATGCAGGCCAACTTTTGCCCTCCCCAGGCCCTGTGAACGGCAGGAACCAGCCGGCAGACAGGCAAGGGGAAGGGCTCAGTCCGAGCCCTGCCCCCGAGTGCAGGGGGGATGCCCGGAGGACGTGTTGCCCCTGGGCACCATTACCCCTCGATACGCTTCTGAGTGAAGGTATATTAGTTTGCCTCCCTTTCTGTTCCATTTCCTTCCCCTTCCTCCTTTTCTTCTTCCGTCCCTTTCCCCTTCTTTTCTTCTTAAACTCCCTCCCTCCCCTCCATTAGTTCTGGCTCCATCCCATTGGAGTAATGAGATCACTGCTGGCTGGTGATTGCCCGTTATCATCAGGACCTGCCACCATGTGGAAATGTTTTTTTCCTTTAGGTAGTAGGGAACCAGAGAACCTTTTAAAGAATTGTCAATACACTAGCAGCAATGGCGTAGGAGGTTAAGAGCTCATGTATCTAATCTGGAGGAACCGGGTTTGATTCTCCGCTCTGCCGCCTGAGCTGTGGAGGCTTATCTGGGGAATTCAGATTAGCCTGTGCACTCCTGCACACGCCAGCTGGGTGACCTTGGGCTAGTCACAGCTTCTCGGAGCTCTCTCAGCCCCATCTACCTCACAGGGTGTTTGTTGTGAGGGGGGGAAAGGGCAAGGAGATTGTAAGCCCCTTTGAGTCTCCTATGGGAGAGAAAGGGGGGGATATAAATCTATCCTCCTCCTCCTCCCCCTCCTCCTCCTCCCCCCCCTCAAATTAAGTTTTATGGTTTTAATCATGTATTATATTAGCATTTTATCTATGTTTGTGTTTATGTTGTTAACCACCTGAACCCAGTTTTCTGGAAAAGGGTAGGGTAAAAACAAAAATAAACAATACAACAAAAGCCTGGATTCAGCCATACTCCTTATGCAAGGGAGAACAGGAGGATGGTGGGCACAAAAATGACAGCAAACTGCATTCATGCCTATCAAAAACGAATGAGCTTCATATCAACATACCTTTAAGAGGATCGTGTTCAGCTCTCATTATATCAATAAGAGAATTTTCCAACGAGTGCATGTTCAGACTGTCATACATTCTGTTTCGATCCTAGAAAAGAACGAATCCTTAGGATTAGAGCTGCAAGTCATTATAAAGACCAAGGAACAACTAATGTGTTTACATGAAAGTCACAGCAGATGTGCTAAGGAGTCTGGATGTTTTTTTTCATCATTTTATCCTCGCAATACATCAGAATACACAGATGGGAATAGTCTCTCTCTTTCTCCCTCTCTCACAATTATAACTTGGAAAAAGGATTAAAAAAACATACGGCAGTCAATCACAGAAAAAACTGTCCGGTTGCCTGGTCTGAACCATCTAGGCAAACTTATTCAAAGCACTGGGCTACAATATTCACCTCGATCTCCACAAGCTCTTAATTGTCCAATTTAAGGACCTGTTATTATTTTCCAGGTCTTCCCACTAATATATTAGTCCTTACTGAAACAACTTCAAGCAGAATAATAGGGGAAATGGTTAGAAAGGGATGGCAAAAAATCAGTGTTTGGCAACTGGTTTCCCTGTGGGCTATTCTGAGCATACAAGGATGGCACCATAAGCCAGGGTGTGTGTGTGTGTGTGTGTGTGTGTGTGTGTGTGTGTGTGTGTGTGTGTGTGTGTGTGTGTGTGTGTGTGTGTGTGTGTGTGTGTGTGTCTTTAGAGAGCCAGTTTTATCACATGGGCTTCTTGTTGCTCAATCTTAATTATTAATATATCCAAACACATTATCCTACAATAATTATGTCTGATCTAACAATTCAATTCAATTCATTAAATTCAATAGGCCAACCCTTCCCTTTCAGCCATCCCTTTGTAATAGGAACAGAGTATTTATTGCTTTTCGCATTCCCTTGACCAGGGGTAGAGAACCTTTAACACTCAAAGAGCCATTTGGACCCGTTTTCCACGGGAAAAGAAAACACTTGGAGCCGCAAATAATTTTTGACATTTAAAATAAAGATAACACTCTCTATATAGGGCTTTTTTAACCTTTTACTCTGCTCATTCTGAGAAGCGCATGGATGCGCCCACCCTGCTGCCTGCAGGTCGGGCAAGGATGAAGCTGGCGGCTCCAGCGGGGCGGGCGAGAGGGGAAGCCCGCGGCGAGGCCCAGCCGACCGTGGGCAGTTGGTGCGCCAGCCCTGCTGCCTGCAGGGTGGGCAAGGATGGGGTCGGCGGCTCGGCTCGTGGAGCCATAGTGCAAGGGCAGAAGAGCCGCATGCGGCTCTCGAGCCGCAGGTTCCCTACCCCTGCCCTTGACAGACACTACTGATGGTATAGGCACAGAGTAATCTGAAGGCCAGGGAAAAAAGCCAGAAAAATTAGGAGAGGCATCTTATTTTTCTGTGGCTGCTCTCTGCGTCAGAGCCCCCCTCCCCATTTTTATTTGTTGTTAATTAACAGTTTGGGGAGCTCTTGGAATTTTTTTTTCACTTCTGGAATGAGAAAAATGCTTTATTCACTTAAAATGTTTCATATGAAAAGTTTAATGTAAGAGAATTCGTAGTACTAAACAATGGCTAATTCTGTTGTATGTTGTAACATACAGAAGTCAAAAAATATGTTTCCCACAAGAAGTTCAGGAAGCAGCACTTTGCAGCCCCCTCCGGCAGTGGATGTTGCTTGCATAATATTTAAATGTTATAAATACGCAACATTGTACAATGTTCTATGTTAACTTCCAAATGATGGGTATTCGCTCCATAAAATAACTATTACCGTATATACTCGTGTATAAGTCGACCCGCATATAAGTTGAGGCACCTAATTTTACCACAAAAAGCTGGGAAAACTTATTGACTCGCGTATAAGTCGAGGGTGGGAAATGCAGCAGCTGCTGGTAAATTTAAAAAATAAAAATAGATACCAATAAAATTACATCAATTGAGGCATCAGGAGGCTAAATGTTTTTGAATATTTATTTCAAAGAAAAACAGTAAACTGGCTCTGTAAGTGGAAAAGAGGGTCAACAAGAACAATATGGTATCAACAATAACTTTAAAAGTACAAAAACCTTAGCTCAACCAGCAACCAAGCTAAAACACAAGAGTTAAAATCCTTCAAAACTGGATTCCTCATCATCATCTGTATGTCCAAATGTAACCCAACTTAGATTTTAAGAGGGATATTATCAGAAATGGAAAATCTACTATTAGCTTCCATTGTAAACAATGGGAGATGGGGCACCCCTTTGGGGATCAATAACTTCGGATCCCCTGACCCAAACTTCACCAAACCTGGCTGGTATCATAAAGAGACTCCCCTGATGAGACCAGCCAGGTTTGGTTAAGTTTGGTTCAGAAGGTCCAAAGTTATGGACCCTCAAAAGGGTAGCCCCATCTACTAATAGCTCCCATTGAAAACAATGGGGAATGGGGCACCTCCTTTGGGGGTCCATAACTTTGGACCCCCTGAACCAAACTTTACCAAACTTGGCTGGTATCATCGGGAGTGTCTTCTGAGGGTACCCTGAAATTTTGGTGCCACTAGCATAAAAACTGCTCCCCCTGCTGGCCGGCAAAGTAAAAACATAAAAAAATTTAATGATTCGCATATAAGTCGAGGGGAGCTTTTTCAGCATTAAAAATGTGCTGAAAAATTCGACTTATACATGAGTATATACGGTACATTATTTCAATTTTTCCCTACCATTTCTCAAACAAAAGCGGGTAACGAGTTTCTTCCCATGGTTTCAAAACTTCCAAGATCTGTACATCTTTCATTAAGCATACAATCAAGGACATACATGGAAGCGCTCATATATTTAGATACAATTATTGTATTTTGCACTTCCCAACATGAAACTACGATTTCCAACTTAACGTAGGGAAGAAATTACAAATGTTCCTCTGAGAATCTTACTAGATAGAAAGGTTTATTTACATTTACAAATTAAAATATTTACACCCCACCTTTGGCTGTGACTCTAGGAAGCTTGCTTACAAATCCAAATTGAACAAAATACAATGAAATCCCTAATATACTGGCTGCCGCCCCACCCCCAGCATGTATGTAAAATACAGAGTATAGAAAAGTTATCTATATGGGTAGAAAAGTGACCGACTGTTCTATACTAATAATGGGTTTATTTTAGTTATTTATTTAACTTGTATGTCACTCTTCCCCTCACAGGCTCACAGCAGCTTCCAACATAGTATAAAGAATAAAATCATAAATTAAATTAAAGTTACTATTCAAATCTCAGATGGTCACTAGTCCAATCACCTTAAATATACAAAAATCCTGAACCATAGTTAGTTTAATTTATTGGCTTTATATCCCGCCAAGGATGGGTTTAGAGCAGCTGACAAACAATATAATACAATATAAATATATTTCCATATAAACAATAAAATGTATTTTGCAATGTATGATGCTGTGATGTCTGCTATTTGCTGACGTTTTACTGCCCATGTTCATTGATGTTAGCTGTTTATTGCAATGTACTTGATGTTACTGGTATTGATACTGCAATTTACGCCATTGTTGTACGCCGCCCTGAGCCCTTGGGGGGGGGGGGGCAGGATACAAAACGAGTCAATCAATCAATCAAAATCAACAACAGTTAGAATTTGAATGCTCAAAACTATTAAAATCATTGTGTGTAAGCCACTCCACAAACCATTCTAAAGTTCTGTTCATGTGAACACAAGCACATTTCTACCAAGTTGTTTGAAGATTAGGCCTCACTTATGAATTGCTTCAGACATGTTAACAACAGAAGAACATATAGCTGTTTCTCCCGCAAAGGAAGACGAGGCGCGCAACAGTCTACAGTGCATGAAATCACACTCTGATATGAAGAGCGGCACCCTACAAAGGGAACAGGGGGCTTTGTTTGTAAAATCACACAATCTCATGAACAAACAATGAAAGAGTTCCATTTTTTGGTTCCTTCTTAGCTATAACTCTAGTAGGATATGAGCAGTCATGCTGGCAGGGGCTGAGGGGAATTGTAGTCCATGAACATCTGGAGAGCCGCAGATTGCAGACCCCTGCTCTAGCCCATCAAGGCTGAGGGTGGGGCCCCAAAACTATGGGCACTTGGGGACCACATTAGAATGGCCAGTGCTTACAGGGTGTAGCATCTTCAATCAAAATGCAACAAAATTATTAACCTACCCGAAAGCAAACATTCAGAGGTCAACGAAGAGAAGAAGAAGAGAAGAGTTTGGATTTATATCCCCCCCCCTTTCTCTCCTGCAGGAGACTCAAAGGGGCTTACAATCTCCTTGCCCTTCCCCCCTCACAACAAACACCCTGTGAGGTAGGTGGGGCTGAGAGAGCTCAGAAGAACTGTGAGAATAGAGAATAGCCAAGGAAATTGTGCCCCTCTTCTGGGGCAAGTGTTCCAGGGAAAGCAAATCCACTGGTGCAACTGTGCCCCACTTTCACCAAAAGATTCGCCTCCCACCCCTTGAGATGGGGCCATCAGTCACTTCTGTGGTCCCATTCAAACATCAGATCCAACCACGATTTGTACTAAAATAATAATTTAATGTGAAGGAGCTCTTAACCTCCTACGCCACTGCTGCTCCAGAGCTGTTAACTTGAACATAATCCATTTTATAACAATATTTTACTGTGGAATCCTATTCGCTAAACATGTGGCTGTTTTCTGTTAGTTTCAGACACTGCGATTGTGCGCACTGGCCTATCCCTTTTGACAAAGTGGGTCACTCTGCATTGACTTTTTGGAAACAAAGCTGCTCTTCCAAACAGTAATATGTAAACCTTCAACTTAACTTGGAAACATATAACTTGCAAAGATCACAGAACAGAAGCAAAGAACAGGTGGAAGTAAGAAAACCGGAATTAACACTGAAATATCACTAATAAATGCCTACTGTTCATACAGAAAGAGGATGAGAAGAGGGAGGGGCAAGAAGGCATCACATCATGAAGAAATCCAAAAGGATCTGTCCAAAGTGGGTGAATACAAAAACTGGGGAAAGAGGTTCAAGTATAGGTGAGAATAAATTCATTCCACCTAGGGCAAAAAATAAATAAATCATAACTTCATACATTTATACCAAGGGTGCCTGAACTGGCATTAATTGATCAAGAACAAGAGTTTGAGTTTCTGGTGGACAGCTCACCCCAAGTATTCGTGTGTGAAAAAGGCAAGTCTATGCTGAGGATTATTAGGAAATAGCTGAAAATCAAGCAGCCAATATCATAATGCCCTCGAATAAACCTGGGGGACAACCATACTTGAAATTCACACTGAGCTGGAAAAGGCACAGAATGAAGACAGTCAAATCTTTTTCAGCATAAAAATGACACCAGATTTGAGAATTCATCTGCCATTTCCTGGACCGCCTTTCTTCTGCAATGCTCCCTTTTGGTCCTCCTAGTGCAGCGGTGGCGAACCTTTGGCACTCCAGATGTTATGGACTACAATTCCCATCAGCCCCTGCCAGCATGGCCAATAGGCCATGATGTCAGGGGCTGATGGGAATTGTAGTCCATAACATCTGGAGTGCCAAAGGTTCGCCACCACGGTCCTAGTGCCTTGGGGACAGAACTAGATAGACGCCCAGGACCCAAACAGAGCATTCTGGAATAGACGGTCCAGGAAATGGCAGATGAATTCTCAAATCTGGTGCCTTGTTTACCTTGAAAAGGGTAAAACATGATCCGGGGGGTTGGTTCATGGTCCCTATGAGGAAAAGCTGTAACACTTATTGCTCTTTAGATGAAGGAGGGAAAGAGTCTGGGAAGGCTTGCAGAATTATAAACGCTCAGAGAGACTGAATAGCAATACTTTTTCTCTCTGCCCCATAGAACTAGAACTTTGGGCTAGAGGTCACTTAATCAAGTTGACCTGGCAGTAAATTCAAGAACAACATAAGGAAGTTCTTCACAAAACACTTGTTTTCTGCAGTTCACTGTCACAAGATGTGACAATCACCCCAACGTAAAGGTCCACAAAAAGAGATTAAACAAATTCAAGATAGGTGTCATTGCCACTCTTTAAGAGTACAGTGGCTGATCCCTGAGCAAAGGATCACGCATGGACACGATAGGCATCTCTACATACTTAGTAGGCTCCCCAGAAATGCAGGAAAAGACAACTTAGTAAGCTAACATAAATAACAAAAATACCCAAATATGGACTGACAGAATATTCTTCAGGAACACATTAAAACAGCCGGGTCAGAAAATGGAGGGAGAGGAAGTAAGTCCTTACGTTTTTAAAAAGCCCTGGGAAGGAAGGGAGAAAAGCACCGTGGGATCACCAGGACCTCACAGGCTTACAGCTTAGTATTTGCCATGATGTCCAAAATGGACGCTTCAGGTTCAGAGGCAGCGAGTAAACTGGCCAACACCTTCTAGCAGGCAGCGACAGGGAACGGCTCCTGCCCCTGTGCCTTGCTCAGGAATTTCCAGGAAACATCTGGGTGGTCCCTGGGGGAAACAGGATGCTAGAGCTTTGGTCTGAGCAGGCAGGGCTATCCTGAGATCAACAGTTCCACAGAACTGTGACTGTCAGAAAATGTTGTAAAAATGGAACAGAGGCACCAATTCAATTTCAGTAGTTTCTGGACCACTCGACCACTTGCACAGATCCTAATGAATCTGATGCCACTTCTCTGGGCGGGAAACTGCATAAAGGACATCCCTTGTGATGACCCTATTCATGTCTCCAAAGCAGAATGTAGATACGCTGAAAAAGTATAATGATAGCAGCCTGCCAGGATGCATACACATAACTGCAAATTTTCCAGAATACACACATGTCATTGTGGTGTTCTACTTGTAAGATCTGTACAACTTCCATGTAGTATGTGAAACCTCCTTAATAGCATTATAAGTGAACAGCAACTGTGGATGCAACAAAACAGTTCTGATGTTGATTCTGGTGGGTTTTCTGGGCTGTGGTCTGGTGGATCTTGTTCCTAATGTTTCGCCGGCTGTGACAACCCGGGTAGCCCCAAAAGGTGAGGAGACTGTTTTGACCCACCTCTTAAGCCAGCCTTATGTCACTGGAATCACAAACAAACAGGGGCGAAGGAGAGAAAAAGAAATTCCCCTTTTTGGTACCTGTTTCAAGTGCCAAGCCCCAGGGAGATATTCCCTCAGGAAATTGTTCCTTAATGGCTTTAAGGATCTCCCTAATAAAAATATTAAAGTTCGCTGCCATCAAAATATAACTGGGATGTAGCTTATAAGCTGCCAGCAAGACACCACCTTTCCTGGGCACACAGAGAGAAATCAGACTGGAACTGATGGTAACTTAGACAGAACTTGTACAGTTTATTTTGGCTAACATGCAGGCTTCTCAGGTGATCTGAGAGGTTTCCAAAAGCTTGTCGGTTACAGAAGGAAAACTTATTTCTTGAGATGTTACTCCACAGTTACTCCACACTGTGATCACACGCAGGTGTCACTTCTCTTGAAAGAGGTTCAAAACTTAAGCTTTCTCACGAAGAGGTTTCACTTTACTTCAGCTTCCCTTACACAAAAGGTTTTGCTTTGAGTTGTTATCTCACAGACACTAGATTTTACTGCACTGATACCCACTGATCACACCCAAACACACAGTCCAAGCCCAGGAGATTCTGGCACACTCGGCCTCCCTCTCTCCCACTAATCCTAATATGGCTTCACTGCCTCTGGACCGGCTTCTCCCAGACTGGTGATACTGGTGATACACACAGGGGCAAGGCAGACTCGATAGGTCTGGACAGTTTCAAACTGTCAAGCTCCTGAATGGCGCTTCAGCCTGCACCAATTCAAGGCCTCCTCTCTCTGTCAAGCATACACAGCTTAGACAGGGACTGGACTTCTGTCAGCCAACTCTGCTGAGACAGAATCCTTTTCTTCCAGAACTGCCAGACTCCTCTCTGCCAGACTCTGCTCTGCTCTGACTGATCTGACAGACTCTGTTCTCAACTGACTCTAAGTGCTGTAAGCACACTAGCTCCCCCTAGCTTTGGCCAAATGTCATTGGTCCCTTCCCAACCAATCAGGTGGGTTCTCTGCTTGGGGAGCCTTTTTTCCTCTTACTCTGGCTGTTGCTAAGGTCTTCTCCATTAGGCCTGTTGTACGCCGGTCCTTCAGGGCTGACTCTCCCTGGAAACCAAAATGCCTCATACGGGCATTCGTCAACAGGGAAGTCTGTTGTACACTGTGTAAGCCCCTTTTCAAGCTATCCAGGTGAGTGGCCATCACCACCTCCTGTGGCAGCATATTCCAAACACCAATCACACGTTGTGTGAAGAAGTGTTTCCTTTTATTAGTCCTAATTCTCCCCCCCAGCATTTTCAATGAATGCCCCCTGGTTCTAGTATTGTGAGAAAGAGAGAAAAATGTCCCTCTGTCAACATTTTCTACCCCATGCATAATTTTATAGACTTCAATCCTATCCCCCCTCAGACGTCTCCTCTCCAAACTAAAGAGTCCCAAACGCTGCAGCCTCTCCTCATAGGGAAGGTGCTCCAGTCCCTCAATCATCCTTGTTGCCCTTCTCTGCACTTTTTCTACCTCTTCGATTTTCCTTTTTGAGATGTGGCAACCAGAACTGAACACGGTATCTGGCTGGGACTGAGTGGGCGGGAAGATTGTTTCAGGGTGCAATGCCAGGAGTGCCTGGACTAGCGTGGCTACCTTGTTGGGTCCTGACTGTACAGCCGCTGTACTTGAAAATGAGCTTGAGTGGGAGAGCACAGGCGCAGTGGGTGTGAGCTTTACTCCCCTGGGTTGGTTTTGGTGCAAGGAGCGGTTCTTGTTGTCCAAAGTGCTCTCCTTGTGCTCTGACCACCACCCTGCCTGCCCCTCTGCATGCTTTATGTCTCCATGCAGGGATCTGACAGGCAGCATGCACTGCAGCACAATCTACTTTGTGATGCTGCTCACTGGGGTTTTTAAACGGCAGGATGCCCAGCCATTGGTTCCGACAGAAGGTGCTTGGATGGCGCGGGACCTCACTTCAAAACTCAGCTCATTGGGGCTGATCAGCTCAGAGAGTAAGATTCATATCTGCCAGAATTGGGGCCTTTACAGTAATGGCCTGGAGTTGGACCTCCTTACCTTTAGGAAGATACATGGTACACCCACCACGGTTAACCACTGAACTCCCTGACTTCATTCATTTTTTAAAAAATTTGACACCAACAGTTTCTTCTTCAATTAACGTATCACATACATTTAAGGAGATCTCCTCCCCTTGAACCACTTCCCCCTGTGATGTTCTGGACACATGTTTTGAGGGTAAGCATATCTAGAACCATGGACTGGAATGGGGGAGGGGAACTACCTTCAGGAAGAGAAGCTTTGACAGAAGAAGAGTTGGATTTATATCCCCCCTTTCTCTCCTGTAAGGAGACTCAAAGGGGCTTACAAACTCCTTTCCCTTCCCCCCCCCCCCAACAAACACCCTGTGAGGTAGGTGGGGCTGAGAGAGCTCAGAAGAACCGTGACTAGCCCAAGGTCACCCAGCTGGCGTGTGTTGGAGTGCACAAGCTCATCTGAATTCCCCAGATAAGCCTCCACAGCTCAGGCGGCAGAGCAGGGAATCAAACCCAGTTCCTCCAGATTAGTGTACACCTGCTCTTAACCACTACGCCACTGCTCCACGAGACCACCATTGTGAGCTGTGTTGGGGTCCTTCATGTACACCTAATTAGTTGCCTGGAGCGCACAAGCCAATCTGATTCATTAGATAAGCCTCCACAGCTCAGGCACCAGAGTGGGGAATTAAACCCGGTTCTCCACCTGCTCTTAACCACTACGCCACTGCTGCTCCCAGTGTAAGCTAGGGGAAGGATTTTGCTAGCTTTCCCCACATCCACACTCATGTTTTTCTACATGATGGGTGCTTTGAAGGACTTCCTTTTAGCCCTTTCAACATTTTTAATTTTAAAGCCCCTCATAACTGCCATAAGTTGTTTCCTAATTTTGTTATGGAAACAAAGAAAAGGGAGTCAGAGTTCTAGACTTATCGTGCATACAAAATGCTTCAGTCAGAACTAATTATGCTGGGAAAACACTGTCGTCCAACAAAGGGATAAAAAATGTAAAAGGCAGAACACTGCTGGCAGAGAGGGGGTGTAACTTGGATAGAGGGCTCAACTTTGTCTTTTAAGCTGTATCAAATTATCTGGCTGGGAAATGGGGTGGGGGGAATAACTTTCACCACTGATCAGAGGCTCAACACATCCATGTATACTCACTCCATAGATCACTAACCACTTCGGTGGAAGAAAGAGAATTTTGGTTTTTGAAACTGCAAAGTTCCTAGAAAAATACAATTTCCTCTCAACATCCAAATTACTTGCGGGGAAGTTTACGGACTCCTCAGATTAAAGCTAAACAGCTGCTGCACATTCAATCCACTCAAGTCTCTTCATATTGAAAATGTTTTGCAAACAGAGGAAGAAAGCGATATATTGGACCAGAGGAAGAAAGTGTTATATTGGATTAGTTATGCACATCCAGTTCCACTAGGACAGGGGTAGGGAACCTGCGGCTCAAGAGCTGCATGCGGCTCTTCTGCCCTTGCACTGCCCTTGCACTGCGGCTCCACGAGCCGAGCCGCTGGCCCCTCCTTGCCCACGGGCTTTCCCTCTTGCCTGCCCCATTGGAGTGGGGCGGGCACTTTCCCGGCGGCCGGCGAGGCCGAGCCGCTGGCCCCATCCTTGCTCGCCCTGCAGGCAGCAGGGCGGATGCATCCATGCGCTTCTCAGAATGAGCGGAGTAAAAGGTTAAAAAAACCCAATATATACAGTGTTATCTTTATTTTAAATGTCAAAAATTATCTGCGCCTCCAAGTGTTTTCTTTTCCCATGGAAAACGGGTCCAAATGGCTCTTTGAGTGTTAAAGGTTCCCTACCCCTGCACTAGGACCAGGTGACCAATCTGTGAATGTTGGGAATTTGACGCAGAACACCAAGATGATACAAGGACAACCACCGAGCTTGCGTGCCCTTTTCTTTCTTTGTGTGCTGACGTTAAATGGATGCAATTCTGGTTTGAAAGAGAAATGGAAAATAAACTTTGCCATTTCATAGTTAAGTCCCTGACAGCAACTGCATGAAGTGCAGGGGGAATGTTCAAATGCACACCTTCGCTCTCGCAGCACTAAAACATAGAGTACATCTTAGCAGTCACATCCTGTCGAAGTACACAGGCATCAGTATTACACAGACACTTTAAGCTTCATAAGAACATAAGAACAAGCCAGCTGGATCAGACCAGAGTCCATCTAGTCCAGCTCTCTGCTACTCGCAGTGGCCCACCAGGTGCCTTAGGGAGCTCACAGGCAGGATGTGAAAGCAATGGCCTTCTGCGGCTGTTGCTCCCGAGCACCTGGTCTGCTAAGGCATTTGCAATCTCAGATCAAAGAGGATCAAGATTGGTAGCCACAGATCGACTTCTCCTCCATAAATCTGTCGAAGCCCTTTTTAAAGCCATCCAGGTTAGTGGCCATCACCACCTCCTGTGGCAGCATATTCTCCAAAACACGCTTTGGCGTGAAGAAGTGTTTCCTTTTATTAGTCCTAATTCTTCCCCCCCAGCATTTTCAATGTGTAGTCGTGACTTAACGTGGTCGAAGCGCGCTAAGAACTGTAGGACGGAGACGCTGGAGATAACATCTGGTGGAGATCGCCAGCAGCGGGAGCTGGAGGTCCGTGTTCCTAGCTTAATTTAACTCCTCCGCCGCATAGTCTTCTGGCACCTTTTATTATCATTCCAATGGGGGCGTGTAGGAAGGGCGGAACAAGGGGAAGCCCTGGAGAGTTGGAGACCGGGAGATCATCAAGCGTGATGCATGATCTCACCTTGGCTACGTGCAGAGGGGATCGTGACGCTACCGAGCCTAATCCTTACCTTGGGGCAGAGCTATTGTCCCCGCGTACTGTAATTGGAGCCAGATACAGTTCATGACCCGCGGACTCATGGGGATGAGGAATGGGGTGCGTAAGTGGCGACCAGAAGGGCCGCAGGAGCCGGGTGTGCCGGGCCAGCTTCACTACGGCACTGCTGGGTCAGCGGTGCATTACCACATATCCTCCTTTACATTTTATAAGGGAGGCCGAAATGCTACGGGGCGATTTAAGGGGACGCTTTGTCTCCTCTGCCGCTTGGTCGAGCTTTCGACTCGAGCTTCGTTTATGCAACATTAGAACCTTGGCTGCGGGTAGGGGAAATTCGAGGGGCTTCTTACACATGCTACAGGCAAGTACACATAGATACACATTGAAACAAAACAGGATCCACGATAAGGCATGTACAATCAGATCTCAATGCAGAGCTGTACAATAACACTTAACCATCCCCCCCTGGCAGCCAGCTCCAAAGGGCTGACCACCACCGGGCAACACATCATATTTTAAGTTAGATAATAAACTTCCTCTCAACTCGCTGCGACTTTCATATGAATCAACTCGAGAGTTATCAGAGAGATTTTCAAAGCAACACATATTATGTACATTCTCACAACCTTGGTGATGCAACAACAACAAGTAATCAATGGCGGCACGATTATCTAGAGTCGCTTTGATCGAAGTTCCTGTTGCTCGGAGGCCAGGGCATCCAGAGCGGTGGAGGTAGAATTGATAGATTCCGCAAGGGCGCAGGCCAGCCGGCCGATAGTCTTAGCGTTGTAGGTGGCAAGCCCAGGGACTCCTACTAGGGACGTCAGCAAGAGAAACATACTCCGCCTTTAGAGAGGGTGACTCGCGTCGCTCCGGCAGGAGGGGATCGAAAGGCAGAGCGGAGCGGGCGGCGGCGGCGGTGCCCGGGCTCTCGGGGTGGAGCCTGAGGTATGAACTGATAGTGAGGCTTAACTGAGGCAGCAAAGAGTCCCGCAGAGAGTCGGGCGGGAATGTAGTTAAAAGTTCTTCCCTCACAGGTCCAGAACCAGCCCCTAGGGAGCAGGATGTTTCCGAACACGGGGGGAATGTCTTCTACGTGCGAACAGTTCCAACTGGCCGAGCCGGTGAATGGACCCGGGTCGGTCTCTTGGCTGGCCGCGCCAGCGATGCGGGCGCAAGTGTTGGACTCATGATTAGCGACAGTCTTGGTAATCAAAGAGAGAGCGCCGACCGGGAGGGATTGGACGACGGGTCCCCAGTCGGCGCTCATAGAGTATCGGATAGATGAGGCATTCATGAAGGGGTCTGCCCAGACCTTTGCTTAGAAGTCTCCAGCGGGCTTTGTGGTAAACGGGAGCAGGCAGGAGCTTATACAAACTCCCGCCTCCTGGCACTTCTCGACTCCAGTGCAAAAGGACGGTAAACGCTGGCAGGCGGCGGCGAACTGCTCCTAGATGTTGGTCATTAAAGCTCGCCAGGGTGTGGCCGATTGCCATCGGGCAGGAAAACAACAGCAGAGCAGGCAAGGATGGAGGCCGCCGAAAGTTGGCGATGATGATCGCAAAGAGAGGCAGCACAGAGGTTCTCGGAAGGCCCGCGGTGCCTTTGCTGGCGCAGCAAACTCTTTGGAGCTTGGCTACGGGTAGCTTTGACGTTCCCCCGGGTCATCCGGGTCTTCGTGCCGCCTGGGTGTCGGTGGCGGCACCCTCGCTGAGGGCGCTCAAGGGATCCTTCAGAGAGATGTGTGGTTCCATCTCCGGGATGGGTTATCTCCTCTTGGCTTCATTCCATGGGCTGGCTCTGTCATGGCTTAACGGGGCCTGTAGGAAGACGGATCGGAAACATACCCCTTTCCCCAGGTTATGCGGAGGGGCCGGGTCCCACTACAGGCCTCGGGTCTGAGCGGGTAGCGGGAGATCAAGATCGAGTTTTTATTTGAGTTGGTAAGTTAATATAGGAAGGCTTGCCTTTTGCAGCCCGCGTGAAGGTTGCCTTTTAAAGCAATCTTACTGGGGTCAGCCTACTCCTCTTTCCTTTGATTGTTTGACAGAGGGGGCAAGGAGGGCAGGCGCGCCCTGATGGAAATTCGGGCTGGTCAGAGCCGCTAATCAGGGTAAGCTGTCAGAGCAAGCGGGTCCGAGCCCAAGAGAGGAGGGGGGCGGGCGGACCCTGGGGGGATTGTGGGTATGCATGCTTAATCAGCAACACAAAAGGGGGTTTTGGGAGCGCTTTTGAGGGGATGGGCACCTCCGGGAGCTGAGGCAATAGGGCGATTAGAGGCAGATTCCTCACACACACACGAAGGGGGGTTTTCTTCGCAGCGGGGAATGTAATTTTACCGTGGACCTTGGTGGTTGATGCGGGAGGGCTGGAATGGCGCTAGAATTTGTAATCGAATTATATCTAGGCTTGGCGCCGGCCAGAGATCGCTCCTTAAGGGGCGGCCTCGGCCAGGGGTGCCGGAATAGCCTAGGGTCTTTAATAGATTTGGAAGTAATTATAGTGCTTAAACTATAATTAACCGAATGGCCATCACTAGACCCAAAGTGATGGTATAATTAACTGGGGGGCCTGTCCTGGCAGTGCTGCGGTACCAGGACGGGCCCAGATTTTAATCCAGGGAGGGCCAGTCAGCCAATTGGCCCTCCCGCCTTTGCTAGTCGAAGAATAGAAGGAGGAGAGAAGGGGAGGGGGAAACGGTTTCCTAGCGGAAATCAGAAGGAGAGCTTCGGAGGACACAGTTGGGATTAATGATCTGGGTGGCGGTTTTATCCATCCCAGACCAAAGTCGTCTTTACCTGGCTCATGAGGTCTCTTCCCCAGAGGTTGACATGGATGTCCAAAACGATGGGGCGGACCGTGAGCTGCCGCTCGAGTCCCAATGGGCTGTTGGACCGTGAGCTGGGCGGACGCCCGCTCCTCAAGGGTTTGCTTCCCCCACCCTGTGATGTGCTGGTGGCAGGTTCGGGTCGGCCATCACTGGTCAGGCTACCTCGGCTGCTCTGATGACGGTCAACATCAGCCGCCGGTGTCCACCAGGCCTCTTAAACATACGCATCCTTCTGCTGGCGAAGCTCCAGGTACGGGCGGGAGTTTCCCCATGGGCCTCCACCGCTGACGTGCGTGACGGGTTGCTCCATGTTGGCTTCGCTGCTGGGGCCTGGGTGGCCTTTATTGGATCGGGCAGCGGGCAAACGATAAGCAGGAGAATCAGCTACGAGCTGGTTCCGGGCAATTCCTGTGGGATATTTGTCCAGACCTGGAGATGGATGGGTCCTTGGTGCGTGGAGTCGATTACTCCGGGGACGATGAACAGTCCCTGTTCGGCAGCGGAAGCCTTTGGCAGCACCAGCCCAATAGTCCCGGTAGGGATGGGGTCGCCATACTGGGTTGGGGCGACAAGGACCTCGTGGGGGAACTTGAAAGAGATGGGTTGGGTGCACGCGGAGCCAGGATGCCACGAAAGTGGTTTGGGTATGGGTCTTGGCGCTTGGGTCTGCTCCCAGTACTCTCCTCCTTGGTCCTGGGCTGGGAGACGCCCTGGCGAGAGTTTCCTCGACGGGCAGTCGCCTCTCCAATGGAAACCTTTCTGGCAACTGGGTGGCACCGGGTTCTTGGCGGTCTCTTCCTTCTTAGGGGAGTGATCCTCCATCGGGGTTGTAGGGCCCCTCCGGGGCTGCCTGCATTCCCTCCGAAGTGTCCCGACCTGCCGCAGTGCCAAAGCAATCCTGGGGCTGCCTCCCTCTGAGGTGGAGAGTGCTGCGTGCATGGGAGGCTAGCTTGGTGGGCGGAGGATCCGGATGTCCTGGCAAGCCCTTGAGCATGTCGGCCAGTTCAGGATCTTGCCCAAGCTTCCGCGATCGCCTATGGCACTCCGGGTGGAGGCATGCTCTCCTTAGCTGCAGGCGCATGAGGAGCCTCGCCTCTGGGCCTCTTCACTCGCCCACCCTGCCTTTTGAGGGCTTCCTGGAGCCTTGCTCCCAACGGTGAACTCGGCATAGGGCTCCCTTGGGGTTTCTGGCCGGATGGAGGAGAGAAACTCTGGGTTGGCTGGCTGGCGTTGCTAGGACCTTTAATGAACGCTCTCTTATAGGGCGCATCTCCAGGCAACCGTAAGTGGGCGTGGCCTCCCAGTGCAGGACAATCTGGATTGTCGGGCTTTCTGGCGAAGGCATTGAAACCAGTGAAAGCTGCTCGGCGGCGTAGGGCGCCGCCGGAGGTGGGTCAGCCTCTGCTGAAGCACTGGGCTGGCGGAATTCCACTCTTCCCAGACTGGCAAACTGTGAAGGGCTCAGGAGATACGCGCGGAAGGTGGTCTTCCAGTCGTCCGCCTCGAACCATTAGGTGGTTCCTCAAAGCATTGCCTCTAGCATGTCCTTCTCACATAGGGGCTAGTTACTCTAACGGCCCCGCATTAAGCTTATGGCGGAGCTTCCAGTGGCGAGGATATTGTAACTTAAAGGGCGGTACTCGACAACTCCTCTGAATAACGCTCACCCTCCCCTTCTCGCCGTGGTCTGTGAAGTGGACGGGGCACAATGTGCTAGCAAGGATCTTGTGCATCGTTTTCCGGCAGGGGTCTCCTTCCTCTGCAGATCGTACAATACGCCTGGGCGTAGGGTTTTGAAACCCGCGCCATTACGCGGCGCTGACGGAGGTGCAGTGGCTTCGGAAAATGAAGGCGGAGCAAGGGGAGGGGGCGGCTGAGCCGCGGGAGAGTTTTCCCCCCCCCCCACCCCCCCCCCCCCCCCCCCCCCCCCCCCCCCCCCCCCCCCCCCCCCCACCCCCCCCCCCCCCCCGCCCCCCCCCCCCCCCCCCCCCACCCCCCCACCCCCCCTCACTCCCCCCCGCCCCCCCCCCCACCCCCCCTTCCCCCCCCGCCCCCCCCGCACCCCCCGCTCCCCCCCCCGCCACCCCCCCCCCCCACAAACCCCCCCCCGCCCCACCCCCCCCCCCCCCCACCCCCCCCCCCCCCCACCCCCCCCCCCCCCCACCCCCCCCCCCCCCCACCCCCCCCCCCCCCCACCCCCCCCCCCCCCCACCCCCCCCCCCCCCCACCCCCCCCCCCCCCCACCCCCCCCCCCCCCCACCCCCCCCCCCCCCCACCCCCCCCCCCCCCCACCCCCCCCCCCCCCCACCCCCCCCCCCCCCCACCCCCCCCCCCCCCCACCCCCCCCCCCCCCCACCCCCCCCCCCCCCCACCCCCCCCCCCCCCCACCCCCCCCCCCCCCCACCCCCCCCCCCCCCCACCCCCCCCCCCCCCCACCCCCCCCCCCCCCCACCCCCCCCCCCCCCCACCCCCCCCCCCCCCCACCCCCCCCCCCCCCCACCCCCCCCCCCCCCCACCCCCCCCCCCCCCCACCCCCCCCCCCCCCCACCCCCCCCCCCCCCCACCCCCCCCCCCCCCCACCCCCCCCCCCCCCCACCCCCCCCCCCCCCCACCCCCCCCCCCCCCCACCCCCCCCCCCCCCCACCCCCCCCCCCCCCCACCCCCCCCCCCCCCCACCCCCCCCCCCCCCCACCCCCCCCCCCCCCCACCCCCCCCCCCCCCCACCCCCCCCCCCCCCCACCCCCCCCCCCCCCCACCCCCCCCCCCCCCCACCCCCCCCCCCCCCCACCCCCCCCCCCCCCCACCCCCCCCCCCCCCCACCCCCCCCCCCCCCCACCCCCCCCCCCCCCCACCCCCCCCCCCCCCCACCCCCCCCCCCCCCCACCCCCCCCCCCCCCCACCCCCCCCCCCCCCCACCCCCCCCCCCCCCCACCCCCCCCCCCCCCCACCCCCCCCCCCCCCCACCCCCCCCCCCCCCCACCCCCCCCCCCCCCCACCCCCCCCCCCCCCCACCCCCCCCCCCCCCCACCCCCCCCCCCCCCCACCCCCCCCCCCCCCCACCCCCCCCCCCCCCCACCCCCCCCCCCCCCCACCCCCCCCCCCCCCCACCCCCCCCCCCCCCCACCCCCCCCCCCCCCCACCCCCCCCCCCCCCCACCCCCCCCCCCCCCCACCCCCCCCCCCCCCCACCCCCCCCCCCCCCCACCCCCCCCCCCCCCCACCCCCCCCCCCCCCCACCCCCCCCCCCCCCCACCCCCCCCCCCCCCCACCCCCCCCCCCCCCCACCCCCCCCCCCCCCCACCCCCCCCCCCCCCCACCCCCCCCCCCCCCCACCCCCCCCCCCCCCCACCCCCCCCCCCCCCCACCCCCCCCCCCCCCCACCCCCCCCCCCCCCCACCCCCCCCCCCCCCCACCCCCCCCCCCCCCCACCCCCCCCCCCCCCCACCCCCCCCCCCCCCCACCCCCCCCCCCCCCCACCCCCCCCCCCCCCCACCCCCCCCCCCCCCCACCCCCCCCCCCCCCCACCCCCCCCCCCCCCCACCCCCCCCCCCCCCCACCCCCCCCCCCCCCCACCCCCCCCCCCCCCCACCCCCCCCCCCCCCCACCCCCCCCCCCCCCCACCCCCCCCCCCCCCCACCCCCCCCCCCCCCCACCCCCCCCCCCCCCCACCCCCCCCCCCCCCCACCCCCCCCCCCCCCCACCCCCCCCCCCCCCCACCCCCCCCCCCCCCCACCCCCCCCCCCCCCCACCCCCCCCCCCCCCCACCCCCCCCCCCCCCCACCCCCCCCCCCCCCCACCCCCCCCCCCCCCCACCCCCCCCCCCCCCCACCCCCCCCCCCCCCCACCCCCCCCCCCCCCCACCCCCCCCCCCCCCCACCCCCCCCCCCCCCCACCCCCCCCCCCCCCCACCCCCCCCCCCCCCCACCCCCCCCCCCCCCCACCCCCCCCCCCCCCCACCCCCCCCCCCCCCCACCCCCCCCCCCCCCCACCCCCCCCCCCCCCCACCCCCCCCCCCCCCCACCCCCCCCCCCCCCCACCCCCCCCCCCCCCCACCCCCCCCCCCCCCCACCCCCCCCCCCCCCCACCCCCCCCCCCCCCCACCCCCCCCCCCCCCCACCCCCCCCCCCCCCCACCCCCCCCCCCCCCCACCCCCCCCCCCCCCCACCCCCCCCCCCCCCCACCCCCCCCCCCCCCCACCCCCCCCCCCCCCCACCCCCCCCCCCCCCCACCCCCCCCCCCCCCCACCCCCCCCCCCCCCCACCCCCCCCCCCCCCCACCCCCCCCCCCCCCCACCCCCCCCCCCCCCCACCCCCCCCCCCCCCCACCCCCCCCCCCCCCCACCCCCCCCCCCCCCCACCCCCCCCCCCCCCCACCCCCCCCCCCCCCCACCCCCCCCCCCCCCCACCCCCCCCCCCCCCCACCCCCCCCCCCCCCCACCCCCCCCCCCCCCCACCCCCCCCCCCCCCCACCCCCCCCCCCCCCCACCCCCCCCCCCCCCCACCCCCCCCCCCCCCCACCCCCCCCCCCCCCCACCCCCCCCCCCCCCCACCCCCCCCCCCCCCCACCCCCCCCCCCCCCCACCCCCCCCCCCCCCCACCCCCCCCCCCCCCCACCCCCCCCCCCCCCCACCCCCCCCCCCCCCCACCCCCCCCCCCCCCCACCCCCCCCCCCCCCCACCCCCCCCCCCCCCCACCCCCCCCCCCCCCCACCCCCCCCCCCCCCCACCCCCCCCCCCCCCCACCCCCCCCCCCCCCCACCCCCCCCCCCCCCCACCCCCCCCCCCCCCCACCCCCCCCCCCCCCCACCCCCCCCCCCCCCCACCCCCCCCCCCCCCCACCCCCCCCCCCCCCCACCCCCCCCCCCCCCCACCCCCCCCCCCCCCCACCCCCCCCCCCCCCCACCCCCCCCCCCCCCCACCCCCCCCCCCCCCCACCCCCCCCCCCCCCCACCCCCCCCCCCCCCCACCCCCCCCCCCCCCCACCCCCCCCCCCCCCCACCCCCCCCCCCCCCCACCCCCCCCCCCCCCCACCCCCCCCCCCCCCCACCCCCCCCCCCCCCCACCCCCCCCCCCCCCCACCCCCCCCCCCCCCCACCCCCCCCCCCCCCCACCCCCCCCCCCCCCCACCCCCCCCCCCCCCCACCCCCCCCCCCCCCCACCCCCCCCCCCCCCCACCCCCCCCCCCCCCCACCCCCCCCCCCCCCCACCCCCCCCCCCCCCCACCCCCCCCCCCCCCCACCCCCCCCCCCCCCCACCCCCCCCCCCCCCCACCCCCCCCCCCCCCCACCCCCCCCCCCCCCCACCCCCCCCCCCCCCCACCCCCCCCCCCCCCCACCCCCCCCCCCCCCCACCCCCCCCCCCCCCCACCCCCCCCCCCCCCCACCCCCCCCCCCCCCCACCCCCCCCCCCCCCCACCCCCCCCCCCCCCCACCCCCCCCCCCCCCCACCCCCCCCCCCCCCCACCCCCCCCCCCCCCCACCCCCCCCCCCCCCCACCCCCCCCCCCCCCCACCCCCCCCCCCCCCCACCCCCCCCCCCCCCCACCCCCCCCCCCCCCCACCCCCCCCCCCCCCCACCCCCCCCCCCCCCCACCCCCCCCCCCCCCCACCCCCCCCCCCCCCCACCCCCCCCCCCCCCCACCCCCCCCCCCCCCCACCCCCCCCCCCCCCCACCCCCCCCCCCCCCCACCCCCCCCCCCCCCCACCCCCCCCCCCCCCCACCCCCCCCCCCCCCCACCCCCCCCCCCCCCCACCCCCCCCCCCCCCCACCCCCCCCCCCCCCCACCCCCCCCCCCCCCCACCCCCCCCCCCCCCCACCCCCCCCCCCCCCCACCCCCCCCCCCCCCCACCCCCCCCCCCCCCCACCCCCCCCCCCCCCCACCCCCCCCCCCCCCCACCCCCCCCCCCCCCCACCCCCCCCCCCCCCCACCCCCCCCCCCCCCCACCCCCCCCCCCCCCCACCCCCCCCCCCCCCCACCCCCCCCCCCCCCCACCCCCCCCCCCCCCCACCCCCCCCCCCCCCCACCCCCCCCCCCCCCCACCCCCCCCCCCCCCCACCCCCCCCCCCCCCCACCCCCCCCCCCCCCCACCCCCCCCCCCCCCCACCCCCCCCCCCCCCCACCCCCCCCCCCCCCCACCCCCCCCCCCCCCCACCCCCCCCCCCCCCCACCCCCCCCCCCCCCCACCCCCCCCCCCCCCCACCCCCCCCCCCCCCCACCCCCCCCCCCCCCCACCCCCCCCCCCCCCCACCCCCCCCCCCCCCCACCCCCCCCCCCCCCCACCCCCCCCCCCCCCCACCCCCCCCCCCCCCCACCCCCCCCCCCCCCCACCCCCCCCCCCCCCCACCCCCCCCCCCCCCCACCCCCCCCCCCCCCCACCCCCCCCCCCCCCCACCCCCCCCCCCCCCCACCCCCCCCCCCCCCCACCCCCCCCCCCCCCCACCCCCCCCCCCCCCCACCCCCCCCCCCCCCCACCCCCCCCCCCCCCCACCCCCCCCCCCCCCCACCCCCCCCCCCCCCCACCCCCCCCCCCCCCCACCCCCCCCCCCCCCCACCCCCCCCCCCCCCCACCCCCCCCCCCCCCCACCCCCCCCCCCCCCCACCCCCCCCCCCCCCCACCCCCCCCCCCCCCCACCCCCCCCCCCCCCCACCCCCCCCCCCCCCCACCCCCCCCCCCCCCCACCCCCCCCCCCCCCCACCCCCCCCCCCCCCCACCCCCCCCCCCCCCCACCCCCCCCCCCCCCCACCCCCCCCCCCCCCCACCCCCCCCCCCCCCCACCCCCCCCCCCCCCCACCCCCCCCCCCCCCCACCCCCCCCCCCCCCCACCCCCCCCCCCCCCCACCCCCCCCCCCCCCCACCCCCCCCCCCCCCCACCCCCCCCCCCCCCCACCCCCCCCCCCCCCCACCCCCCCCCCCCCCCACCCCCCCCCCCCCCCACCCCCCCCCCCCCCCACCCCCCCCCCCCCCCACCCCCCCCCCCCCCCACCCCCCCCCCCCCCCACCCCCCCCCCCCCCCACCCCCCCCCCCCCCCACCCCCCCCCCCCCCCACCCCCCCCCCCCCCCACCCCCCCCCCCCCCCACCCCCCCCCCCCCCCACCCCCCCCCCCCCCCACCCCCCCCCCCCCCCACCCCCCCCCCCCCCCACCCCCCCCCCCCCCCACCCCCCCCCCCCCCCACCCCCCCCCCCCCCCACCCCCCCCCCCCCCCACCCCCCCCCCCCCCCACCCCCCCCCCCCCCCACCCCCCCCCCCCCCCACCCCCCCCCCCCCCCACCCCCCCCCCCCCCCACCCCCCCCCCCCCCCACCCCCCCCCCCCCCCACCCCCCCCCCCCCCCACCCCCCCCCCCCCCCACCCCCCCCCCCCCCCACCCCCCCCCCCCCCCACCCCCCCCCCCCCCCACCCCCCCCCCCCCCCACCCCCCCCCCCCCCCACCCCCCCCCCCCCCCACCCCCCCCCCCCCCCACCCCCCCCCCCCCCCACCCCCCCCCCCCCCCACCCCCCCCCCCCCCCACCCCCCCCCCCCCCCACCCCCCCCCCCCCCCACCCCCCCCCCCCCCCACCCCCCCCCCCCCCCACCCCCCCCCCCCCCCACCCCCCCCCCCCCCCACCCCCCCCCCCCCCCACCCCCCCCCCCCCCCACCCCCCCCCCCCCCCACCCCCCCCCCCCCCCACCCCCCCCCCCCCCCACCCCCCCCCCCCCCCACCCCCCCCCCCCCCCACCCCCCCCCCCCCCCACCCCCCCCCCCCCCCACCCCCCCCCCCCCCCACCCCCCCCCCCCCCCACCCCCCCCCCCCCCCACCCCCCCCCCCCCCCACCCCCCCCCCCCCCCACCCCCCCCCCCCCCCACCCCCCCCCCCCCCCACCCCCCCCCCCCCCCACCCCCCCCCCCCCCCACCCCCCCCCCCCCCCACCCCCCCCCCCCCCCACCCCCCCCCCCCCCCACCCCCCCCCCCCCCCACCCCCCCCCCCCCCCACCCCCCCCCCCCCCCACCCCCCCCCCCCCCCACCCCCCCCCCCCCCCACCCCCCCCCCCCCCCACCCCCCCCCCCCCCCACCCCCCCCCCCCCCCACCCCCCCCCCCCCCCACCCCCCCCCCCCCCCACCCCCCCCCCCCCCCACCCCCCCCCCCCCCCACCCCCCCCCCCCCCCACCCCCCCCCCCCCCCACCCCCCCCCCCCCCCACCCCCCCCCCCCCCCACCCCCCCCCCCCCCCACCCCCCCCCCCCCCCACCCCCCCCCCCCCCCACCCCCCCCCCCCCCCACCCCCCCCCCCCCCCACCCCCCCCCCCCCCCACCCCCCCCCCCCCCCACCCCCCCCCCCCCCCACCCCCCCCCCCCCCCACCCCCCCCCCCCCCCACCCCCCCCCCCCCCCACCCCCCCCCCCCCCCACCCCCCCCCCCCCCCACCCCCCCCCCCCCCCACCCCCCCCCCCCCCCACCCCCCCCCCCCCCCACCCCCCCCCCCCCCCACCCCCCCCCCCCCCCACCCCCCCCCCCCCCCACCCCCCCCCCCCCCCACCCCCCCCCCCCCCCACCCCCCCCCCCCCCCACCCCCCCCCCCCCCCACCCCCCCCCCCCCCCACCCCCCCCCCCCCCCACCCCCCCCCCCCCCCACCCCCCCCCCCCCCCACCCCCCCCCCCCCCCACCCCCCCCCCCCCCCACCCCCCCCCCCCCCCACCCCCCCCCCCCCCCACCCCCCCCCCCCCCCACCCCCCCCCCCCCCCACCCCCCCCCCCCCCCACCCCCCCCCCCCCCCACCCCCCCCCCCCCCCACCCCCCCCCCCCCCCACCCCCCCCCCCCCCCACCCCCCCCCCCCCCCACCCCCCCCCCCCCCCACCCCCCCCCCCCCCCACCCCCCCCCCCCCCCACCCCCCCCCCCCCCCACCCCCCCCCCCCCCCACCCCCCCCCCCCCCCACCCCCCCCCCCCCCCACCCCCCCCCCCCCCCACCCCCCCCCCCCCCCACCCCCCCCCCCCCCCACCCCCCCCCCCCCCCACCCCCCCCCCCCCCCACCCCCCCCCCCCCCCACCCCCCCCCCCCCCCACCCCCCCCCCCCCCCACCCCCCCCCCCCCCCACCCCCCCCCCCCCCCACCCCCCCCCCCCCCCACCCCCCCCCCCCCCCACCCCCCCCCCCCCCCACCCCCCCCCCCCCCCACCCCCCCCCCCCCCCACCCCCCCCCCCCCCCACCCCCCCCCCCCCCCACCCCCCCCCCCCCCCACCCCCCCCCCCCCCCACCCCCCCCCCCCCCCACCCCCCCCCCCCCCCACCCCCCCCCCCCCCCACCCCCCCCCCCCCCCACCCCCCCCCCCCCCCACCCCCCCCCCCCCCCACCCCCCCCCCCCCCCACCCCCCCCCCCCCCCACCCCCCCCCCCCCCCACCCCCCCCCCCCCCCACCCCCCCCCCCCCCCACCCCCCCCCCCCCCCACCCCCCCCCCCCCCCACCCCCCCCCCCCCCCACCCCCCCCCCCCCCCACCCCCCCCCCCCCCCACCCCCCCCCCCCCCCACCCCCCCCCCCCCCCACCCCCCCCCCCCCCCACCCCCCCCCCCCCCCACCCCCCCCCCCCCCCACCCCCCCCCCCCCCCACCCCCCCCCCCCCCCACCCCCCCCCCCCCCCACCCCCCCCCCCCCCCACCCCCCCCCCCCCCCACCCCCCCCCCCCCCCACCCCCCCCCCCCCCCACCCCCCCCCCCCCCCACCCCCCCCCCCCCCCACCCCCCCCCCCCCCCACCCCCCCCCCCCCCCACCCCCCCCCCCCCCCACCCCCCCCCCCCCCCACCCCCCCCCCCCCCCACCCCCCCCCCCCCCCACCCCCCCCCCCCCCCACCCCCCCCCCCCCCCACCCCCCCCCCCCCCCACCCCCCCCCCCCCCCACCCCCCCCCCCCCCCACCCCCCCCCCCCCCCACCCCCCCCCCCCCCCACCCCCCCCCCCCCCCACCCCCCCCCCCCCCCACCCCCCCCCCCCCCCACCCCCCCCCCCCCCCACCCCCCCCCCCCCCCACCCCCCCCCCCCCCCACCCCCCCCCCCCCCCACCCCCCCCCCCCCCCACCCCCCCCCCCCCCCACCCCCCCCCCCCCCCACCCCCCCCCCCCCCCACCCCCCCCCCCCCCCACCCCCCCCCCCCCCCACCCCCCCCCCCCCCCACCCCCCCCCCCCCCCACCCCCCCCCCCCCCCACCCCCCCCCCCCCCCACCCCCCCCCCCCCCCACCCCCCCCCCCCCCCACCCCCCCCCCCCCCCACCCCCCCCCCCCCCCACCCCCCCCCCCCCCCACCCCCCCCCCCCCCCACCCCCCCCCCCCCCCACCCCCCCCCCCCCCCACCCCCCCCCCCCCCCACCCCCCCCCCCCCCCACCCCCCCCCCCCCCCACCCCCCCCCCCCCCCACCCCCCCCCCCCCCCACCCCCCCCCCCCCCCACCCCCCCCCCCCCCCACCCCCCCCCCCCCCCACCCCCCCCCCCCCCCACCCCCCCCCCCCCCCACCCCCCCCCCCCCCCACCCCCCCCCCCCCCCACCCCCCCCCCCCCCCACCCCCCCCCCCCCCCACCCCCCCCCCCCCCCACCCCCCCCCCCCCCCACCCCCCCCCCCCCCCACCCCCCCCCCCCCCCACCCCCCCCCCCCCCCACCCCCCCCCCCCCCCACCCCCCCCCCCCCCCACCCCCCCCCCCCCCCACCCCCCCCCCCCCCCACCCCCCCCCCCCCCCACCCCCCCCCCCCCCCACCCCCCCCCCCCCCCACCCCCCCCCCCCCCCACCCCCCCCCCCCCCCACCCCCCCCCCCCCCCACCCCCCCCCCCCCCCACCCCCCCCCCCCCCCACCCCCCCCCCCCCCCACCCCCCCCCCCCCCCACCCCCCCCCCCCCCCACCCCCCCCCCCCCCCACCCCCCCCCCCCCCCACCCCCCCCCCCCCCCACCCCCCCCCCCCCCCACCCCCCCCCCCCCCCACCCCCCCCCCCCCCCACCCCCCCCCCCCCCCACCCCCCCCCCCCCCCACCCCCCCCCCCCCCCACCCCCCCCCCCCCCCACCCCCCCCCCCCCCCACCCCCCCCCCCCCCCACCCCCCCCCCCCCCCACCCCCCCCCCCCCCCACCCCCCCCCCCCCCCACCCCCCCCCCCCCCCACCCCCCCCCCCCCCCACCCCCCCCCCCCCCCACCCCCCCCCCCCCCCACCCCCCCCCCCCCCCACCCCCCCCCCCCCCCACCCCCCCCCCCCCCCACCCCCCCCCCCCCCCACCCCCCCCCCCCCCCACCCCCCCCCCCCCCCACCCCCCCCCCCCCCCACCCCCCCCCCCCCCCACCCCCCCCCCCCCCCACCCCCCCCCCCCCCCACCCCCCCCCCCCCCCACCCCCCCCCCCCCCCACCCCCCCCCCCCCCCACCCCCCCCCCCCCCCACCCCCCCCCCCCCCCACCCCCCCCCCCCCCCACCCCCCCCCCCCCCCACCCCCCCCCCCCCCCACCCCCCCCCCCCCCCACCCCCCCCCCCCCCCACCCCCCCCCCCCCCCACCCCCCCCCCCCCCCACCCCCCCCCCCCCCCACCCCCCCCCCCCCCCACCCCCCCCCCCCCCCACCCCCCCCCCCCCCCACCCCCCCCCCCCCCCACCCCCCCCCCCCCCCACCCCCCCCCCCCCCCACCCCCCCCCCCCCCCACCCCCCCCCCCCCCCACCCCCCCCCCCCCCCACCCCCCCCCCCCCCCACCCCCCCCCCCCCCCACCCCCCCCCCCCCCCACCCCCCCCCCCCCCCACCCCCCCCCCCCCCCACCCCCCCCCCCCCCCACCCCCCCCCCCCCCCACCCCCCCCCCCCCCCACCCCCCCCCCCCCCCACCCCCCCCCCCCCCCACCCCCCCCCCCCCCCACCCCCCCCCCCCCCCACCCCCCCCCCCCCCCACCCCCCCCCCCCCCCACCCCCCCCCCCCCCCACCCCCCCCCCCCCCCACCCCCCCCCCCCCCCACCCCCCCCCCCCCCCACCCCCCCCCCCCCCCACCCCCCCCCCCCCCCACCCCCCCCCCCCCCCACCCCCCCCCCCCCCCACCCCCCCCCCCCCCCACCCCCCCCCCCCCCCACCCCCCCCCCCCCCCACCCCCCCCCCCCCCCACCCCCCCCCCCCCCCACCCCCCCCCCCCCCCACCCCCCCCCCCCCCCACCCCCCCCCCCCCCCACCCCCCCCCCCCCCCACCCCCCCCCCCCCCCACCCCCCCCCCCCCCCACCCCCCCCCCCCCCCACCCCCCCCCCCCCCCACCCCCCCCCCCCCCCACCCCCCCCCCCCCCCACCCCCCCCCCCCCCCACCCCCCCCCCCCCCCACCCCCCCCCCCCCCCACCCCCCCCCCCCCCCACCCCCCCCCCCCCCCACCCCCCCCCCCCCCCACCCCCCCCCCCCCCCACCCCCCCCCCCCCCCACCCCCCCCCCCCCCCACCCCCCCCCCCCCCCACCCCCCCCCCCCCCCACCCCCCCCCCCCCCCACCCCCCCCCCCCCCCACCCCCCCCCCCCCCCACCCCCCCCCCCCCCCACCCCCCCCCCCCCCCACCCCCCCCCCCCCCCACCCCCCCCCCCCCCCACCCCCCCCCCCCCCCACCCCCCCCCCCCCCCACCCCCCCCCCCCCCCACCCCCCCCCCCCCCCACCCCCCCCCCCCCCCACCCCCCCCCCCCCCCACCCCCCCCCCCCCCCACCCCCCCCCCCCCCCACCCCCCCCCCCCCCCACCCCCCCCCCCCCCCACCCCCCCCCCCCCCCACCCCCCCCCCCCCCCACCCCCCCCCCCCCCCACCCCCCCCCCCCCCCACCCCCCCCCCCCCCCACCCCCCCCCCCCCCCACCCCCCCCCCCCCCCACCCCCCCCCCCCCCCACCCCCCCCCCCCCCCACCCCCCCCCCCCCCCACCCCCCCCCCCCCCCACCCCCCCCCCCCCCCACCCCCCCCCCCCCCCACCCCCCCCCCCCCCCACCCCCCCCCCCCCCCACCCCCCCCCCCCCCCACCCCCCCCCCCCCCCACCCCCCCCCCCCCCCACCCCCCCCCCCCCCCACCCCCCCCCCCCCCCACCCCCCCCCCCCCCCACCCCCCCCCCCCCCCACCCCCCCCCCCCCCCACCCCCCCCCCCCCCCACCCCCCCCCCCCCCCACCCCCCCCCCCCCCCACCCCCCCCCCCCCCCACCCCCCCCCCCCCCCACCCCCCCCCCCCCCCACCCCCCCCCCCCCCCACCCCCCCCCCCCCCCACCCCCCCCCCCCCCCACCCCCCCCCCCCCCCACCCCCCCCCCCCCCCACCCCCCCCCCCCCCCACCCCCCCCCCCCCCCACCCCCCCCCCCCCCCACCCCCCCCCCCCCCCACCCCCCCCCCCCCCCACCCCCCCCCCCCCCCACCCCCCCCCCCCCCCACCCCCCCCCCCCCCCACCCCCCCCCCCCCCCACCCCCCCCCCCCCCCACCCCCCCCCCCCCCCACCCCCCCCCCCCCCCACCCCCCCCCCCCCCCACCCCCCCCCCCCCCCACCCCCCCCCCCCCCCACCCCCCCCCCCCCCCACCCCCCCCCCCCCCCACCCCCCCCCCCCCCCACCCCCCCCCCCCCCCACCCCCCCCCCCCCCCACCCCCCCCCCCCCCCACCCCCCCCCCCCCCCACCCCCCCCCCCCCCCACCCCCCCCCCCCCCCACCCCCCCCCCCCCCCACCCCCCCCCCCCCCCACCCCCCCCCCCCCCCACCCCCCCCCCCCCCCACCCCCCCCCCCCCCCACCCCCCCCCCCCCCCACCCCCCCCCCCCCCCACCCCCCCCCCCCCCCACCCCCCCCCCCCCCCACCCCCCCCCCCCCCCACCCCCCCCCCCCCCCACCCCCCCCCCCCCCCACCCCCCCCCCCCCCCACCCCCCCCCCCCCCCACCCCCCCCCCCCCCCACCCCCCCCCCCCCCCACCCCCCCCCCCCCCCACCCCCCCCCCCCCCCACCCCCCCCCCCCCCCACCCCCCCCCCCCCCCACCCCCCCCCCCCCCCACCCCCCCCCCCCCCCACCCCCCCCCCCCCCCACCCCCCCCCCCCCCCACCCCCCCCCCCCCCCACCCCCCCCCCCCCCCACCCCCCCCCCCCCCCACCCCCCCCCCCCCCCACCCCCCCCCCCCCCCACCCCCCCCCCCCCCCACCCCCCCCCCCCCCCACCCCCCCCCCCCCCCACCCCCCCCCCCCCCCACCCCCCCCCCCCCCCACCCCCCCCCCCCCCCACCCCCCCCCCCCCCCACCCCCCCCCCCCCCCACCCCCCCCCCCCCCCACCCCCCCCCCCCCCCACCCCCCCCCCCCCCCACCCCCCCCCCCCCCCACCCCCCCCCCCCCCCACCCCCCCCCCCCCCCACCCCCCCCCCCCCCCACCCCCCCCCCCCCCCACCCCCCCCCCCCCCCACCCCCCCCCCCCCCCACCCCCCCCCCCCCCCACCCCCCCCCCCCCCCACCCCCCCCCCCCCCCACCCCCCCCCCCCCCCACCCCCCCCCCCCCCCACCCCCCCCCCCCCCCACCCCCCCCCCCCCCCACCCCCCCCCCCCCCCACCCCCCCCCCCCCCCACCCCCCCCCCCCCCCACCCCCCCCCCCCCCCACCCCCCCCCCCCCCCACCCCCCCCCCCCCCCACCCCCCCCCCCCCCCACCCCCCCCCCCCCCCACCCCCCCCCCCCCCCACCCCCCCCCCCCCCCACCCCCCCCCCCCCCCACCCCCCCCCCCCCCCACCCCCCCCCCCCCCCACCCCCCCCCCCCCCCACCCCCCCCCCCCCCCACCCCCCCCCCCCCCCACCCCCCCCCCCCCCCACCCCCCCCCCCCCCCACCCCCCCCCCCCCCCACCCCCCCCCCCCCCCACCCCCCCCCCCCCCCACCCCCCCCCCCCCCCACCCCCCCCCCCCCCCACCCCCCCCCCCCCCCACCCCCCCCCCCCCCCACCCCCCCCCCCCCCCACCCCCCCCCCCCCCCACCCCCCCCCCCCCCCACCCCCCCCCCCCCCCACCCCCCCCCCCCCCCACCCCCCCCCCCCCCCACCCCCCCCCCCCCCCACCCCCCCCCCCCCCCACCCCCCCCCCCCCCCACCCCCCCCCCCCCCCACCCCCCCCCCCCCCCACCCCCCCCCCCCCCCACCCCCCCCCCCCCCCACCCCCCCCCCCCCCCACCCCCCCCCCCCCCCACCCCCCCCCCCCCCCACCCCCCCCCCCCCCCACCCCCCCCCCCCCCCACCCCCCCCCCCCCCCACCCCCCCCCCCCCCCACCCCCCCCCCCCCCCACCCCCCCCCCCCCCCACCCCCCCCCCCCCCCACCCCCCCCCCCCCCCACCCCCCCCCCCCCCCACCCCCCCCCCCCCCCACCCCCCCCCCCCCCCACCCCCCCCCCCCCCCACCCCCCCCCCCCCCCACCCCCCCCCCCCCCCACCCCCCCCCCCCCCCACCCCCCCCCCCCCCCACCCCCCCCCCCCCCCACCCCCCCCCCCCCCCACCCCCCCCCCCCCCCACCCCCCCCCCCCCCCACCCCCCCCCCCCCCCACCCCCCCCCCCCCCCACCCCCCCCCCCCCCCACCCCCCCCCCCCCCCACCCCCCCCCCCCCCCACCCCCCCCCCCCCCCACCCCCCCCCCCCCCCACCCCCCCCCCCCCCCACCCCCCCCCCCCCCCACCCCCCCCCCCCCCCACCCCCCCCCCCCCCCACCCCCCCCCCCCCCCACCCCCCCCCCCCCCCACCCCCCCCCCCCCCCACCCCCCCCCCCCCCCACCCCCCCCCCCCCCCACCCCCCCCCCCCCCCACCCCCCCCCCCCCCCACCCCCCCCCCCCCCCACCCCCCCCCCCCCCCACCCCCCCCCCCCCCCACCCCCCCCCCCCCCCACCCCCCCCCCCCCCCACCCCCCCCCCCCCCCACCCCCCCCCCCCCCCACCCCCCCCCCCCCCCACCCCCCCCCCCCCCCACCCCCCCCCCCCCCCACCCCCCCCCCCCCCCACCCCCCCCCCCCCCCACCCCCCCCCCCCCCCACCCCCCCCCCCCCCCACCCCCCCCCCCCCCCACCCCCCCCCCCCCCCACCCCCCCCCCCCCCCACCCCCCCCCCCCCCCACCCCCCCCCCCCCCCACCCCCCCCCCCCCCCACCCCCCCCCCCCCCCACCCCCCCCCCCCCCCACCCCCCCCCCCCCCCACCCCCCCCCCCCCCCACCCCCCCCCCCCCCCACCCCCCCCCCCCCCCACCCCCCCCCCCCCCCACCCCCCCCCCCCCCCACCCCCCCCCCCCCCCACCCCCCCCCCCCCCCACCCCCCCCCCCCCCCACCCCCCCCCCCCCCCACCCCCCCCCCCCCCCACCCCCCCCCCCCCCCACCCCCCCCCCCCCCCACCCCCCCCCCCCCCCACCCCCCCCCCCCCCCACCCCCCCCCCCCCCCACCCCCCCCCCCCCCCACCCCCCCCCCCCCCCACCCCCCCCCCCCCCCACCCCCCCCCCCCCCCACCCCCCCCCCCCCCCACCCCCCCCCCCCCCCACCCCCCCCCCCCCCCACCCCCCCCCCCCCCCACCCCCCCCCCCCCCCACCCCCCCCCCCCCCCACCCCCCCCCCCCCCCACCCCCCCCCCCCCCCACCCCCCCCCCCCCCCACCCCCCCCCCCCCCCACCCCCCCCCCCCCCCACCCCCCCCCCCCCCCACCCCCCCCCCCCCCCACCCCCCCCCCCCCCCACCCCCCCCCCCCCCCACCCCCCCCCCCCCCCACCCCCCCCCCCCCCCACCCCCCCCCCCCCCCACCCCCCCCCCCCCCCACCCCCCCCCCCCCCCACCCCCCCCCCCCCCCACCCCCCCCCCCCCCCACCCCCCCCCCCCCCCACCCCCCCCCCCCCCCACCCCCCCCCCCCCCCACCCCCCCCCCCCCCCACCCCCCCCCCCCCCCACCCCCCCCCCCCCCCACCCCCCCCCCCCCCCACCCCCCCCCCCCCCCACCCCCCCCCCCCCCCACCCCCCCCCCCCCCCACCCCCCCCCCCCCCCACCCCCCCCCCCCCCCACCCCCCCCCCCCCCCACCCCCCCCCCCCCCCACCCCCCCCCCCCCCCACCCCCCCCCCCCCCCACCCCCCCCCCCCCCCACCCCCCCCCCCCCCCACCCCCCCCCCCCCCCACCCCCCCCCCCCCCCACCCCCCCCCCCCCCCACCCCCCCCCCCCCCCACCCCCCCCCCCCCCCACCCCCCCCCCCCCCCACCCCCCCCCCCCCCCACCCCCCCCCCCCCCCACCCCCCCCCCCCCCCACCCCCCCCCCCCCCCACCCCCCCCCCCCCCCACCCCCCCCCCCCCCCACCCCCCCCCCCCCCCACCCCCCCCCCCCCCCACCCCCCCCCCCCCCCACCCCCCCCCCCCCCCACCCCCCCCCCCCCCCACCCCCCCCCCCCCCCACCCCCCCCCCCCCCCACCCCCCCCCCCCCCCACCCCCCCCCCCCCCCACCCCCCCCCCCCCCCACCCCCCCCCCCCCCCACCCCCCCCCCCCCCCACCCCCCCCCCCCCCCACCCCCCCCCCCCCCCACCCCCCCCCCCCCCCACCCCCCCCCCCCCCCACCCCCCCCCCCCCCCACCCCCCCCCCCCCCCACCCCCCCCCCCCCCCACCCCCCCCCCCCCCCACCCCCCCCCCCCCCCACCCCCCCCCCCCCCCACCCCCCCCCCCCCCCACCCCCCCCCCCCCCCACCCCCCCCCCCCCCCACCCCCCCCCCCCCCCACCCCCCCCCCCCCCCACCCCCCCCCCCCCCCACCCCCCCCCCCCCCCACCCCCCCCCCCCCCCACCCCCCCCCCCCCCCACCCCCCCCCCCCCCCACCCCCCCCCCCCCCCACCCCCCCCCCCCCCCACCCCCCCCCCCCCCCACCCCCCCCCCCCCCCACCCCCCCCCCCCCCCACCCCCCCCCCCCCCCACCCCCCCCCCCCCCCACCCCCCCCCCCCCCCACCCCCCCCCCCCCCCACCCCCCCCCCCCCCCACCCCCCCCCCCCCCCACCCCCCCCCCCCCCCACCCCCCCCCCCCCCCACCCCCCCCCCCCCCCACCCCCCCCCCCCCCCACCCCCCCCCCCCCCCACCCCCCCCCCCCCCCACCCCCCCCCCCCCCCACCCCCCCCCCCCCCCACCCCCCCCCCCCCCCACCCCCCCCCCCCCCCACCCCCCCCCCCCCCCACCCCCCCCCCCCCCCACCCCCCCCCCCCCCCACCCCCCCCCCCCCCCACCCCCCCCCCCCCCCACCCCCCCCCCCCCCCACCCCCCCCCCCCCCCACCCCCCCCCCCCCCCACCCCCCCCCCCCCCCACCCCCCCCCCCCCCCACCCCCCCCCCCCCCCACCCCCCCCCCCCCCCACCCCCCCCCCCCCCCACCCCCCCCCCCCCCCACCCCCCCCCCCCCCCACCCCCCCCCCCCCCCACCCCCCCCCCCCCCCACCCCCCCCCCCCCCCACCCCCCCCCCCCCCCACCCCCCCCCCCCCCCACCCCCCCCCCCCCCCACCCCCCCCCCCCCCCACCCCCCCCCCCCCCCACCCCCCCCCCCCCCCACCCCCCCCCCCCCCCACCCCCCCCCCCCCCCACCCCCCCCCCCCCCCACCCCCCCCCCCCCCCACCCCCCCCCCCCCCCACCCCCCCCCCCCCCCACCCCCCCCCCCCCCCACCCCCCCCCCCCCCCACCCCCCCCCCCCCCCACCCCCCCCCCCCCCCACCCCCCCCCCCCCCCACCCCCCCCCCCCCCCACCCCCCCCCCCCCCCACCCCCCCCCCCCCCCACCCCCCCCCCCCCCCACCCCCCCCCCCCCCCACCCCCCCCCCCCCCCACCCCCCCCCCCCCCCACCCCCCCCCCCCCCCACCCCCCCCCCCCCCCACCCCCCCCCCCCCCCACCCCCCCCCCCCCCCACCCCCCCCCCCCCCCACCCCCCCCCCCCCCCACCCCCCCCCCCCCCCACCCCCCCCCCCCCCCACCCCCCCCCCCCCCCACCCCCCCCCCCCCCCACCCCCCCCCCCCCCCACCCCCCCCCCCCCCCACCCCCCCCCCCCCCCACCCCCCCCCCCCCCCACCCCCCCCCCCCCCCACCCCCCCCCCCCCCCACCCCCCCCCCCCCCCACCCCCCCCCCCCCCCACCCCCCCCCCCCCCCACCCCCCCCCCCCCCCACCCCCCCCCCCCCCCACCCCCCCCCCCCCCCACCCCCCCCCCCCCCCACCCCCCCCCCCCCCCACCCCCCCCCCCCCCCACCCCCCCCCCCCCCCACCCCCCCCCCCCCCCACCCCCCCCCCCCCCCACCCCCCCCCCCCCCCACCCCCCCCCCCCCCCACCCCCCCCCCCCCCCACCCCCCCCCCCCCCCACCCCCCCCCCCCCCCACCCCCCCCCCCCCCCACCCCCCCCCCCCCCCACCCCCCCCCCCCCCCACCCCCCCCCCCCCCCACCCCCCCCCCCCCCCACCCCCCCCCCCCCCCACCCCCCCCCCCCCCCACCCCCCCCCCCCCCCACCCCCCCCCCCCCCCACCCCCCCCCCCCCCCACCCCCCCCCCCCCCCACCCCCCCCCCCCCCCACCCCCCCCCCCCCCCACCCCCCCCCCCCCCCACCCCCCCCCCCCCCCACCCCCCCCCCCCCCCACCCCCCCCCCCCCCCACCCCCCCCCCCCCCCACCCCCCCCCCCCCCCACCCCCCCCCCCCCCCACCCCCCCCCCCCCCCACCCCCCCCCCCCCCCACCCCCCCCCCCCCCCACCCCCCCCCCCCCCCACCCCCCCCCCCCCCCACCCCCCCCCCCCCCCACCCCCCCCCCCCCCCACCCCCCCCCCCCCCCACCCCCCCCCCCCCCCACCCCCCCCCCCCCCCACCCCCCCCCCCCCCCACCCCCCCCCCCCCCCACCCCCCCCCCCCCCCACCCCCCCCCCCCCCCACCCCCCCCCCCCCCCACCCCCCCCCCCCCCCACCCCCCCCCCCCCCCACCCCCCCCCCCCCCCACCCCCCCCCCCCCCCACCCCCCCCCCCCCCCACCCCCCCCCCCCCCCACCCCCCCCCCCCCCCACCCCCCCCCCCCCCCACCCCCCCCCCCCCCCACCCCCCCCCCCCCCCACCCCCCCCCCCCCCCACCCCCCCCCCCCCCCACCCCCCCCCCCCCCCACCCCCCCCCCCCCCCACCCCCCCCCCCCCCCACCCCCCCCCCCCCCCACCCCCCCCCCCCCCCACCCCCCCCCCCCCCCACCCCCCCCCCCCCCCACCCCCCCCCCCCCCCACCCCCCCCCCCCCCCACCCCCCCCCCCCCCCACCCCCCCCCCCCCCCACCCCCCCCCCCCCCCACCCCCCCCCCCCCCCACCCCCCCCCCCCCCCACCCCCCCCCCCCCCCACCCCCCCCCCCCCCCACCCCCCCCCCCCCCCACCCCCCCCCCCCCCCACCCCCCCCCCCCCCCACCCCCCCCCCCCCCCACCCCCCCCCCCCCCCACCCCCCCCCCCCCCCACCCCCCCCCCCCCCCACCCCCCCCCCCCCCCACCCCCCCCCCCCCCCACCCCCCCCCCCCCCCACCCCCCCCCCCCCCCACCCCCCCCCCCCCCCACCCCCCCCCCCCCCCACCCCCCCCCCCCCCCACCCCCCCCCCCCCCCACCCCCCCCCCCCCCCACCCCCCCCCCCCCCCACCCCCCCCCCCCCCCACCCCCCCCCCCCCCCACCCCCCCCCCCCCCCACCCCCCCCCCCCCCCACCCCCCCCCCCCCCCACCCCCCCCCCCCCCCACCCCCCCCCCCCCCCACCCCCCCCCCCCCCCACCCCCCCCCCCCCCCACCCCCCCCCCCCCCCACCCCCCCCCCCCCCCACCCCCCCCCCCCCCCACCCCCCCCCCCCCCCACCCCCCCCCCCCCCCACCCCCCCCCCCCCCCACCCCCCCCCCCCCCCACCCCCCCCCCCCCCCACCCCCCCCCCCCCCCACCCCCCCCCCCCCCCACCCCCCCCCCCCCCCACCCCCCCCCCCCCCCACCCCCCCCCCCCCCCACCCCCCCCCCCCCCCACCCCCCCCCCCCCCCACCCCCCCCCCCCCCCACCCCCCCCCCCCCCCACCCCCCCCCCCCCCCACCCCCCCCCCCCCCCACCCCCCCCCCCCCCCACCCCCCCCCCCCCCCACCCCCCCCCCCCCCCACCCCCCCCCCCCCCCACCCCCCCCCCCCCCCACCCCCCCCCCCCCCCACCCCCCCCCCCCCCCACCCCCCCCCCCCCCCACCCCCCCCCCCCCCCACCCCCCCCCCCCCCCACCCCCCCCCCCCCCCACCCCCCCCCCCCCCCACCCCCCCCCCCCCCCACCCCCCCCCCCCCCCACCCCCCCCCCCCCCCACCCCCCCCCCCCCCCACCCCCCCCCCCCCCCACCCCCCCCCCCCCCCACCCCCCCCCCCCCCCACCCCCCCCCCCCCCCACCCCCCCCCCCCCCCACCCCCCCCCCCCCCCACCCCCCCCCCCCCCCACCCCCCCCCCCCCCCACCCCCCCCCCCCCCCACCCCCCCCCCCCCCCACCCCCCCCCCCCCCCACCCCCCCCCCCCCCCACCCCCCCCCCCCCCCACCCCCCCCCCCCCCCACCCCCCCCCCCCCCCACCCCCCCCCCCCCCCACCCCCCCCCCCCCCCACCCCCCCCCCCCCCCACCCCCCCCCCCCCCCACCCCCCCCCCCCCCCACCCCCCCCCCCCCCCACCCCCCCCCCCCCCCACCCCCCCCCCCCCCCACCCCCCCCCCCCCCCACCCCCCCCCCCCCCCACCCCCCCCCCCCCCCACCCCCCCCCCCCCCCACCCCCCCCCCCCCCCACCCCCCCCCCCCCCCACCCCCCCCCCCCCCCACCCCCCCCCCCCCCCACCCCCCCCCCCCCCCACCCCCCCCCCCCCCCACCCCCCCCCCCCCCCACCCCCCCCCCCCCCCACCCCCCCCCCCCCCCACCCCCCCCCCCCCCCACCCCCCCCCCCCCCCACCCCCCCCCCCCCCCACCCCCCCCCCCCCCCACCCCCCCCCCCCCCCACCCCCCCCCCCCCCCACCCCCCCCCCCCCCCACCCCCCCCCCCCCCCACCCCCCCCCCCCCCCACCCCCCCCCCCCCCCACCCCCCCCCCCCCCCACCCCCCCCCCCCCCCACCCCCCCCCCCCCCCACCCCCCCCCCCCCCCACCCCCCCCCCCCCCCACCCCCCCCCCCCCCCACCCCCCCCCCCCCCCACCCCCCCCCCCCCCCACCCCCCCCCCCCCCCACCCCCCCCCCCCCCCACCCCCCCCCCCCCCCACCCCCCCCCCCCCCCACCCCCCCCCCCCCCCACCCCCCCCCCCCCCCACCCCCCCCCCCCCCCACCCCCCCCCCCCCCCACCCCCCCCCCCCCCCACCCCCCCCCCCCCCCACCCCCCCCCCCCCCCACCCCCCCCCCCCCCCACCCCCCCCCCCCCCCACCCCCCCCCCCCCCCACCCCCCCCCCCCCCCACCCCCCCCCCCCCCCACCCCCCCCCCCCCCCACCCCCCCCCCCCCCCACCCCCCCCCCCCCCCACCCCCCCCCCCCCCCACCCCCCCCCCCCCCCACCCCCCCCCCCCCCCACCCCCCCCCCCCCCCACCCCCCCCCCCCCCCACCCCCCCCCCCCCCCACCCCCCCCCCCCCCCACCCCCCCCCCCCCCCACCCCCCCCCCCCCCCACCCCCCCCCCCCCCCACCCCCCCCCCCCCCCACCCCCCCCCCCCCCCACCCCCCCCCCCCCCCACCCCCCCCCCCCCCCACCCCCCCCCCCCCCCACCCCCCCCCCCCCCCACCCCCCCCCCCCCCCACCCCCCCCCCCCCCCACCCCCCCCCCCCCCCACCCCCCCCCCCCCCCACCCCCCCCCCCCCCCACCCCCCCCCCCCCCCACCCCCCCCCCCCCCCACCCCCCCCCCCCCCCACCCCCCCCCCCCCCCACCCCCCCCCCCCCCCACCCCCCCCCCCCCCCACCCCCCCCCCCCCCCACCCCCCCCCCCCCCCACCCCCCCCCCCCCCCACCCCCCCCCCCCCCCACCCCCCCCCCCCCCCACCCCCCCCCCCCCCCACCCCCCCCCCCCCCCACCCCCCCCCCCCCCCACCCCCCCCCCCCCCCACCCCCCCCCCCCCCCACCCCCCCCCCCCCCCACCCCCCCCCCCCCCCACCCCCCCCCCCCCCCACCCCCCCCCCCCCCCACCCCCCCCCCCCCCCACCCCCCCCCCCCCCCACCCCCCCCCCCCCCCACCCCCCCCCCCCCCCACCCCCCCCCCCCCCCACCCCCCCCCCCCCCCACCCCCCCCCCCCCCCACCCCCCCCCCCCCCCACCCCCCCCCCCCCCCACCCCCCCCCCCCCCCACCCCCCCCCCCCCCCACCCCCCCCCCCCCCCACCCCCCCCCCCCCCCACCCCCCCCCCCCCCCACCCCCCCCCCCCCCCACCCCCCCCCCCCCCCACCCCCCCCCCCCCCCACCCCCCCCCCCCCCCACCCCCCCCCCCCCCCACCCCCCCCCCCCCCCACCCCCCCCCCCCCCCACCCCCCCCCCCCCCCACCCCCCCCCCCCCCCACCCCCCCCCCCCCCCACCCCCCCCCCCCCCCACCCCCCCCCCCCCCCACCCCCCCCCCCCCCCACCCCCCCCCCCCCCCACCCCCCCCCCCCCCCACCCCCCCCCCCCCCCACCCCCCCCCCCCCCCACCCCCCCCCCCCCCCACCCCCCCCCCCCCCCACCCCCCCCCCCCCCCACCCCCCCCCCCCCCCACCCCCCCCCCCCCCCACCCCCCCCCCCCCCCACCCCCCCCCCCCCCCACCCCCCCCCCCCCCCACCCCCCCCCCCCCCCACCCCCCCCCCCCCCCACCCCCCCCCCCCCCCACCCCCCCCCCCCCCCACCCCCCCCCCCCCCCACCCCCCCCCCCCCCCACCCCCCCCCCCCCCCACCCCCCCCCCCCCCCACCCCCCCCCCCCCCCACCCCCCCCCCCCCCCACCCCCCCCCCCCCCCACCCCCCCCCCCCCCCACCCCCCCCCCCCCCCACCCCCCCCCCCCCCCACCCCCCCCCCCCCCCACCCCCCCCCCCCCCCACCCCCCCCCCCCCCCACCCCCCCCCCCCCCCACCCCCCCCCCCCCCCACCCCCCCCCCCCCCCACCCCCCCCCCCCCCCACCCCCCCCCCCCCCCACCCCCCCCCCCCCCCACCCCCCCCCCCCCCCACCCCCCCCCCCCCCCACCCCCCCCCCCCCCCACCCCCCCCCCCCCCCACCCCCCCCCCCCCCCACCCCCCCCCCCCCCCACCCCCCCCCCCCCCCACCCCCCCCCCCCCCCACCCCCCCCCCCCCCCACCCCCCCCCCCCCCCACCCCCCCCCCCCCCCACCCCCCCCCCCCCCCACCCCCCCCCCCCCCCACCCCCCCCCCCCCCCACCCCCCCCCCCCCCCACCCCCCCCCCCCCCCACCCCCCCCCCCCCCCACCCCCCCCCCCCCCCACCCCCCCCCCCCCCCACCCCCCCCCCCCCCCACCCCCCCCCCCCCCCACCCCCCCCCCCCCCCACCCCCCCCCCCCCCCACCCCCCCCCCCCCCCACCCCCCCCCCCCCCCACCCCCCCCCCCCCCCACCCCCCCCCCCCCCCACCCCCCCCCCCCCCCACCCCCCCCCCCCCCCACCCCCCCCCCCCCCCACCCCCCCCCCCCCCCACCCCCCCCCCCCCCCACCCCCCCCCCCCCCCACCCCCCCCCCCCCCCACCCCCCCCCCCCCCCACCCCCCCCCCCCCCCACCCCCCCCCCCCCCCACCCCCCCCCCCCCCCACCCCCCCCCCCCCCCACCCCCCCCCCCCCCCACCCCCCCCCCCCCCCACCCCCCCCCCCCCCCACCCCCCCCCCCCCCCACCCCCCCCCCCCCCCACCCCCCCCCCCCCCCACCCCCCCCCCCCCCCACCCCCCCCCCCCCCCACCCCCCCCCCCCCCCACCCCCCCCCCCCCCCACCCCCCCCCCCCCCCACCCCCCCCCCCCCCCACCCCCCCCCCCCCCCACCCCCCCCCCCCCCCACCCCCCCCCCCCCCCACCCCCCCCCCCCCCCACCCCCCCCCCCCCCCACCCCCCCCCCCCCCCACCCCCCCCCCCCCCCACCCCCCCCCCCCCCCACCCCCCCCCCCCCCCACCCCCCCCCCCCCCCACCCCCCCCCCCCCCCACCCCCCCCCCCCCCCACCCCCCCCCCCCCCCACCCCCCCCCCCCCCCACCCCCCCCCCCCCCCACCCCCCCCCCCCCCCACCCCCCCCCCCCCCCACCCCCCCCCCCCCCCACCCCCCCCCCCCCCCACCCCCCCCCCCCCCCACCCCCCCCCCCCCCCACCCCCCCCCCCCCCCACCCCCCCCCCCCCCCACCCCCCCCCCCCCCCACCCCCCCCCCCCCCCACCCCCCCCCCCCCCCACCCCCCCCCCCCCCCACCCCCCCCCCCCCCCACCCCCCCCCCCCCCCACCCCCCCCCCCCCCCACCCCCCCCCCCCCCCACCCCCCCCCCCCCCCACCCCCCCCCCCCCCCACCCCCCCCCCCCCCCACCCCCCCCCCCCCCCACCCCCCCCCCCCCCCACCCCCCCCCCCCCCCACCCCCCCCCCCCCCCACCCCCCCCCCCCCCCACCCCCCCCCCCCCCCACCCCCCCCCCCCCCCACCCCCCCCCCCCCCCACCCCCCCCCCCCCCCACCCCCCCCCCCCCCCACCCCCCCCCCCCCCCACCCCCCCCCCCCCCCACCCCCCCCCCCCCCCACCCCCCCCCCCCCCCACCCCCCCCCCCCCCCACCCCCCCCCCCCCCCACCCCCCCCCCCCCCCACCCCCCCCCCCCCCCACCCCCCCCCCCCCCCACCCCCCCCCCCCCCCACCCCCCCCCCCCCCCACCCCCCCCCCCCCCCACCCCCCCCCCCCCCCACCCCCCCCCCCCCCCACCCCCCCCCCCCCCCACCCCCCCCCCCCCCCACCCCCCCCCCCCCCCACCCCCCCCCCCCCCCACCCCCCCCCCCCCCCACCCCCCCCCCCCCCCACCCCCCCCCCCCCCCACCCCCCCCCCCCCCCACCCCCCCCCCCCCCCACCCCCCCCCCCCCCCACCCCCCCCCCCCCCCACCCCCCCCCCCCCCCACCCCCCCCCCCCCCCACCCCCCCCCCCCCCCACCCCCCCCCCCCCCCACCCCCCCCCCCCCCCACCCCCCCCCCCCCCCACCCCCCCCCCCCCCCACCCCCCCCCCCCCCCACCCCCCCCCCCCCCCACCCCCCCCCCCCCCCACCCCCCCCCCCCCCCACCCCCCCCCCCCCCCACCCCCCCCCCCCCCCACCCCCCCCCCCCCCCACCCCCCCCCCCCCCCACCCCCCCCCCCCCCCACCCCCCCCCCCCCCCACCCCCCCCCCCCCCCACCCCCCCCCCCCCCCACCCCCCCCCCCCCCCACCCCCCCCCCCCCCCACCCCCCCCCCCCCCCACCCCCCCCCCCCCCCACCCCCCCCCCCCCCCACCCCCCCCCCCCCCCACCCCCCCCCCCCCCCACCCCCCCCCCCCCCCACCCCCCCCCCCCCCCACCCCCCCCCCCCCCCACCCCCCCCCCCCCCCACCCCCCCCCCCCCCCACCCCCCCCCCCCCCCACCCCCCCCCCCCCCCACCCCCCCCCCCCCCCACCCCCCCCCCCCCCCACCCCCCCCCCCCCCCACCCCCCCCCCCCCCCACCCCCCCCCCCCCCCACCCCCCCCCCCCCCCACCCCCCCCCCCCCCCACCCCCCCCCCCCCCCACCCCCCCCCCCCCCCACCCCCCCCCCCCCCCACCCCCCCCCCCCCCCACCCCCCCCCCCCCCCACCCCCCCCCCCCCCCACCCCCCCCCCCCCCCACCCCCCCCCCCCCCCACCCCCCCCCCCCCCCACCCCCCCCCCCCCCCACCCCCCCCCCCCCCCACCCCCCCCCCCCCCCACCCCCCCCCCCCCCCACCCCCCCCCCCCCCCACCCCCCCCCCCCCCCACCCCCCCCCCCCCCCACCCCCCCCCCCCCCCACCCCCCCCCCCCCCCACCCCCCCCCCCCCCCACCCCCCCCCCCCCCCACCCCCCCCCCCCCCCACCCCCCCCCCCCCCCACCCCCCCCCCCCCCCACCCCCCCCCCCCCCCACCCCCCCCCCCCCCCACCCCCCCCCCCCCCCACCCCCCCCCCCCCCCACCCCCCCCCCCCCCCACCCCCCCCCCCCCCCACCCCCCCCCCCCCCCACCCCCCCCCCCCCCCACCCCCCCCCCCCCCCACCCCCCCCCCCCCCCACCCCCCCCCCCCCCCACCCCCCCCCCCCCCCACCCCCCCCCCCCCCCACCCCCCCCCCCCCCCACCCCCCCCCCCCCCCACCCCCCCCCCCCCCCACCCCCCCCCCCCCCCACCCCCCCCCCCCCCCACCCCCCCCCCCCCCCACCCCCCCCCCCCCCCACCCCCCCCCCCCCCCACCCCCCCCCCCCCCCACCCCCCCCCCCCCCCACCCCCCCCCCCCCCCACCCCCCCCCCCCCCCACCCCCCCCCCCCCCCACCCCCCCCCCCCCCCACCCCCCCCCCCCCCCACCCCCCCCCCCCCCCACCCCCCCCCCCCCCCACCCCCCCCCCCCCCCACCCCCCCCCCCCCCCACCCCCCCCCCCCCCCACCCCCCCCCCCCCCCACCCCCCCCCCCCCCCACCCCCCCCCCCCCCCACCCCCCCCCCCCCCCACCCCCCCCCCCCCCCACCCCCCCCCCCCCCCACCCCCCCCCCCCCCCACCCCCCCCCCCCCCCACCCCCCCCCCCCCCCACCCCCCCCCCCCCCCACCCCCCCCCCCCCCCACCCCCCCCCCCCCCCACCCCCCCCCCCCCCCACCCCCCCCCCCCCCCACCCCCCCCCCCCCCCACCCCCCCCCCCCCCCACCCCCCCCCCCCCCCACCCCCCCCCCCCCCCACCCCCCCCCCCCCCCACCCCCCCCCCCCCCCACCCCCCCCCCCCCCCACCCCCCCCCCCCCCCACCCCCCCCCCCCCCCACCCCCCCCCCCCCCCACCCCCCCCCCCCCCCACCCCCCCCCCCCCCCACCCCCCCCCCCCCCCACCCCCCCCCCCCCCCACCCCCCCCCCCCCCCACCCCCCCCCCCCCCCACCCCCCCCCCCCCCCACCCCCCCCCCCCCCCACCCCCCCCCCCCCCCACCCCCCCCCCCCCCCACCCCCCCCCCCCCCCACCCCCCCCCCCCCCCACCCCCCCCCCCCCCCACCCCCCCCCCCCCCCACCCCCCCCCCCCCCCACCCCCCCCCCCCCCCACCCCCCCCCCCCCCCACCCCCCCCCCCCCCCACCCCCCCCCCCCCCCACCCCCCCCCCCCCCCACCCCCCCCCCCCCCCACCCCCCCCCCCCCCCACCCCCCCCCCCCCCCACCCCCCCCCCCCCCCACCCCCCCCCCCCCCCACCCCCCCCCCCCCCCACCCCCCCCCCCCCCCACCCCCCCCCCCCCCCACCCCCCCCCCCCCCCACCCCCCCCCCCCCCCACCCCCCCCCCCCCCCACCCCCCCCCCCCCCCACCCCCCCCCCCCCCCACCCCCCCCCCCCCCCACCCCCCCCCCCCCCCACCCCCCCCCCCCCCCACCCCCCCCCCCCCCCACCCCCCCCCCCCCCCACCCCCCCCCCCCCCCACCCCCCCCCCCCCCCACCCCCCCCCCCCCCCACCCCCCCCCCCCCCCACCCCCCCCCCCCCCCACCCCCCCCCCCCCCCACCCCCCCCCCCCCCCACCCCCCCCCCCCCCCACCCCCCCCCCCCCCCACCCCCCCCCCCCCCCACCCCCCCCCCCCCCCACCCCCCCCCCCCCCCACCCCCCCCCCCCCCCACCCCCCCCCCCCCCCACCCCCCCCCCCCCCCACCCCCCCCCCCCCCCACCCCCCCCCCCCCCCACCCCCCCCCCCCCCCACCCCCCCCCCCCCCCACCCCCCCCCCCCCCCACCCCCCCCCCCCCCCACCCCCCCCCCCCCCCACCCCCCCCCCCCCCCACCCCCCCCCCCCCCCACCCCCCCCCCCCCCCACCCCCCCCCCCCCCCACCCCCCCCCCCCCCCACCCCCCCCCCCCCCCACCCCCCCCCCCCCCCACCCCCCCCCCCCCCCACCCCCCCCCCCCCCCACCCCCCCCCCCCCCCACCCCCCCCCCCCCCCACCCCCCCCCCCCCCCACCCCCCCCCCCCCCCACCCCCCCCCCCCCCCACCCCCCCCCCCCCCCACCCCCCCCCCCCCCCACCCCCCCCCCCCCCCACCCCCCCCCCCCCCCACCCCCCCCCCCCCCCACCCCCCCCCCCCCCCACCCCCCCCCCCCCCCACCCCCCCCCCCCCCCACCCCCCCCCCCCCCCACCCCCCCCCCCCCCCACCCCCCCCCCCCCCCACCCCCCCCCCCCCCCACCCCCCCCCCCCCCCACCCCCCCCCCCCCCCACCCCCCCCCCCCCCCACCCCCCCCCCCCCCCACCCCCCCCCCCCCCCACCCCCCCCCCCCCCCACCCCCCCCCCCCCCCACCCCCCCCCCCCCCCACCCCCCCCCCCCCCCACCCCCCCCCCCCCCCACCCCCCCCCCCCCCCACCCCCCCCCCCCCCCACCCCCCCCCCCCCCCACCCCCCCCCCCCCCCACCCCCCCCCCCCCCCACCCCCCCCCCCCCCCACCCCCCCCCCCCCCCACCCCCCCCCCCCCCCACCCCCCCCCCCCCCCACCCCCCCCCCCCCCCACCCCCCCCCCCCCCCACCCCCCCCCCCCCCCACCCCCCCCCCCCCCCACCCCCCCCCCCCCCCACCCCCCCCCCCCCCCACCCCCCCCCCCCCCCACCCCCCCCCCCCCCCACCCCCCCCCCCCCCCACCCCCCCCCCCCCCCACCCCCCCCCCCCCCCACCCCCCCCCCCCCCCACCCCCCCCCCCCCCCACCCCCCCCCCCCCCCACCCCCCCCCCCCCCCACCCCCCCCCCCCCCCACCCCCCCCCCCCCCCACCCCCCCCCCCCCCCACCCCCCCCCCCCCCCACCCCCCCCCCCCCCCACCCCCCCCCCCCCCCACCCCCCCCCCCCCCCACCCCCCCCCCCCCCCACCCCCCCCCCCCCCCACCCCCCCCCCCCCCCACCCCCCCCCCCCCCCACCCCCCCCCCCCCCCACCCCCCCCCCCCCCCACCCCCCCCCCCCCCCACCCCCCCCCCCCCCCACCCCCCCCCCCCCCCACCCCCCCCCCCCCCCACCCCCCCCCCCCCCCACCCCCCCCCCCCCCCACCCCCCCCCCCCCCCACCCCCCCCCCCCCCCACCCCCCCCCCCCCCCACCCCCCCCCCCCCCCACCCCCCCCCCCCCCCACCCCCCCCCCCCCCCACCCCCCCCCCCCCCCACCCCCCCCCCCCCCCACCCCCCCCCCCCCCCACCCCCCCCCCCCCCCACCCCCCCCCCCCCCCACCCCCCCCCCCCCCCACCCCCCCCCCCCCCCACCCCCCCCCCCCCCCACCCCCCCCCCCCCCCACCCCCCCCCCCCCCCACCCCCCCCCCCCCCCACCCCCCCCCCCCCCCACCCCCCCCCCCCCCCACCCCCCCCCCCCCCCACCCCCCCCCCCCCCCACCCCCCCCCCCCCCCACCCCCCCCCCCCCCCACCCCCCCCCCCCCCCACCCCCCCCCCCCCCCACCCCCCCCCCCCCCCACCCCCCCCCCCCCCCACCCCCCCCCCCCCCCACCCCCCCCCCCCCCCACCCCCCCCCCCCCCCACCCCCCCCCCCCCCCACCCCCCCCCCCCCCCACCCCCCCCCCCCCCCACCCCCCCCCCCCCCCACCCCCCCCCCCCCCCACCCCCCCCCCCCCCCACCCCCCCCCCCCCCCACCCCCCCCCCCCCCCACCCCCCCCCCCCCCCACCCCCCCCCCCCCCCACCCCCCCCCCCCCCCACCCCCCCCCCCCCCCACCCCCCCCCCCCCCCACCCCCCCCCCCCCCCACCCCCCCCCCCCCCCACCCCCCCCCCCCCCCACCCCCCCCCCCCCCCACCCCCCCCCCCCCCCACCCCCCCCCCCCCCCACCCCCCCCCCCCCCCACCCCCCCCCCCCCCCACCCCCCCCCCCCCCCACCCCCCCCCCCCCCCACCCCCCCCCCCCCCCACCCCCCCCCCCCCCCACCCCCCCCCCCCCCCACCCCCCCCCCCCCCCACCCCCCCCCCCCCCCACCCCCCCCCCCCCCCACCCCCCCCCCCCCCCACCCCCCCCCCCCCCCACCCCCCCCCCCCCCCACCCCCCCCCCCCCCCACCCCCCCCCCCCCCCACCCCCCCCCCCCCCCACCCCCCCCCCCCCCCACCCCCCCCCCCCCCCACCCCCCCCCCCCCCCACCCCCCCCCCCCCCCACCCCCCCCCCCCCCCACCCCCCCCCCCCCCCACCCCCCCCCCCCCCCACCCCCCCCCCCCCCCACCCCCCCCCCCCCCCACCCCCCCCCCCCCCCACCCCCCCCCCCCCCCACCCCCCCCCCCCCCCACCCCCCCCCCCCCCCACCCCCCCCCCCCCCCACCCCCCCCCCCCCCCACCCCCCCCCCCCCCCACCCCCCCCCCCCCCCACCCCCCCCCCCCCCCACCCCCCCCCCCCCCCACCCCCCCCCCCCCCCACCCCCCCCCCCCCCCACCCCCCCCCCCCCCCACCCCCCCCCCCCCCCACCCCCCCCCCCCCCCACCCCCCCCCCCCCCCACCCCCCCCCCCCCCCACCCCCCCCCCCCCCCACCCCCCCCCCCCCCCACCCCCCCCCCCCCCCACCCCCCCCCCCCCCCACCCCCCCCCCCCCCCACCCCCCCCCCCCCCCACCCCCCCCCCCCCCCACCCCCCCCCCCCCCCACCCCCCCCCCCCCCCACCCCCCCCCCCCCCCACCCCCCCCCCCCCCCACCCCCCCCCCCCCCCACCCCCCCCCCCCCCCACCCCCCCCCCCCCCCACCCCCCCCCCCCCCCACCCCCCCCCCCCCCCACCCCCCCCCCCCCCCACCCCCCCCCCCCCCCACCCCCCCCCCCCCCCACCCCCCCCCCCCCCCACCCCCCCCCCCCCCCACCCCCCCCCCCCCCCACCCCCCCCCCCCCCCACCCCCCCCCCCCCCCACCCCCCCCCCCCCCCACCCCCCCCCCCCCCCACCCCCCCCCCCCCCCACCCCCCCCCCCCCCCACCCCCCCCCCCCCCCACCCCCCCCCCCCCCCACCCCCCCCCCCCCCCACCCCCCCCCCCCCCCACCCCCCCCCCCCCCCACCCCCCCCCCCCCCCACCCCCCCCCCCCCCCACCCCCCCCCCCCCCCACCCCCCCCCCCCCCCACCCCCCCCCCCCCCCACCCCCCCCCCCCCCCACCCCCCCCCCCCCCCACCCCCCCCCCCCCCCACCCCCCCCCCCCCCCACCCCCCCCCCCCCCCACCCCCCCCCCCCCCCACCCCCCCCCCCCCCCACCCCCCCCCCCCCCCACCCCCCCCCCCCCCCACCCCCCCCCCCCCCCACCCCCCCCCCCCCCCACCCCCCCCCCCCCCCACCCCCCCCCCCCCCCACCCCCCCCCCCCCCCACCCCCCCCCCCCCCCACCCCCCCCCCCCCCCACCCCCCCCCCCCCCCACCCCCCCCCCCCCCCACCCCCCCCCCCCCCCACCCCCCCCCCCCCCCACCCCCCCCCCCCCCCACCCCCCCCCCCCCCCACCCCCCCCCCCCCCCACCCCCCCCCCCCCCCACCCCCCCCCCCCCCCACCCCCCCCCCCCCCCACCCCCCCCCCCCCCCACCCCCCCCCCCCCCCACCCCCCCCCCCCCCCACCCCCCCCCCCCCCCACCCCCCCCCCCCCCCACCCCCCCCCCCCCCCACCCCCCCCCCCCCCCACCCCCCCCCCCCCCCACCCCCCCCCCCCCCCACCCCCCCCCCCCCCCACCCCCCCCCCCCCCCACCCCCCCCCCCCCCCACCCCCCCCCCCCCCCACCCCCCCCCCCCCCCACCCCCCCCCCCCCCCACCCCCCCCCCCCCCCACCCCCCCCCCCCCCCACCCCCCCCCCCCCCCACCCCCCCCCCCCCCCACCCCCCCCCCCCCCCACCCCCCCCCCCCCCCACCCCCCCCCCCCCCCACCCCCCCCCCCCCCCACCCCCCCCCCCCCCCACCCCCCCCCCCCCCCACCCCCCCCCCCCCCCACCCCCCCCCCCCCCCACCCCCCCCCCCCCCCACCCCCCCCCCCCCCCACCCCCCCCCCCCCCCACCCCCCCCCCCCCCCACCCCCCCCCCCCCCCACCCCCCCCCCCCCCCACCCCCCCCCCCCCCCACCCCCCCCCCCCCCCACCCCCCCCCCCCCCCACCCCCCCCCCCCCCCACCCCCCCCCCCCCCCACCCCCCCCCCCCCCCACCCCCCCCCCCCCCCACCCCCCCCCCCCCCCACCCCCCCCCCCCCCCACCCCCCCCCCCCCCCACCCCCCCCCCCCCCCACCCCCCCCCCCCCCCACCCCCCCCCCCCCCCACCCCCCCCCCCCCCCACCCCCCCCCCCCCCCACCCCCCCCCCCCCCCACCCCCCCCCCCCCCCACCCCCCCCCCCCCCCACCCCCCCCCCCCCCCACCCCCCCCCCCCCCCACCCCCCCCCCCCCCCACCCCCCCCCCCCCCCACCCCCCCCCCCCCCCACCCCCCCCCCCCCCCACCCCCCCCCCCCCCCACCCCCCCCCCCCCCCACCCCCCCCCCCCCCCACCCCCCCCCCCCCCCACCCCCCCCCCCCCCCACCCCCCCCCCCCCCCACCCCCCCCCCCCCCCACCCCCCCCCCCCCCCACCCCCCCCCCCCCCCACCCCCCCCCCCCCCCACCCCCCCCCCCCCCCACCCCCCCCCCCCCCCACCCCCCCCCCCCCCCACCCCCCCCCCCCCCCACCCCCCCCCCCCCCCACCCCCCCCCCCCCCCACCCCCCCCCCCCCCCACCCCCCCCCCCCCCCACCCCCCCCCCCCCCCACCCCCCCCCCCCCCCACCCCCCCCCCCCCCCACCCCCCCCCCCCCCCACCCCCCCCCCCCCCCACCCCCCCCCCCCCCCACCCCCCCCCCCCCCCACCCCCCCCCCCCCCCACCCCCCCCCCCCCCCACCCCCCCCCCCCCCCACCCCCCCCCCCCCCCACCCCCCCCCCCCCCCACCCCCCCCCCCCCCCACCCCCCCCCCCCCCCACCCCCCCCCCCCCCCACCCCCCCCCCCCCCCACCCCCCCCCCCCCCCACCCCCCCCCCCCCCCACCCCCCCCCCCCCCCACCCCCCCCCCCCCCCACCCCCCCCCCCCCCCACCCCCCCCCCCCCCCACCCCCCCCCCCCCCCACCCCCCCCCCCCCCCACCCCCCCCCCCCCCCACCCCCCCCCCCCCCCACCCCCCCCCCCCCCCACCCCCCCCCCCCCCCACCCCCCCCCCCCCCCACCCCCCCCCCCCCCCACCCCCCCCCCCCCCCACCCCCCCCCCCCCCCACCCCCCCCCCCCCCCACCCCCCCCCCCCCCCACCCCCCCCCCCCCCCACCCCCCCCCCCCCCCACCCCCCCCCCCCCCCACCCCCCCCCCCCCCCACCCCCCCCCCCCCCCACCCCCCCCCCCCCCCACCCCCCCCCCCCCCCACCCCCCCCCCCCCCCACCCCCCCCCCCCCCCACCCCCCCCCCCCCCCACCCCCCCCCCCCCCCACCCCCCCCCCCCCCCACCCCCCCCCCCCCCCACCCCCCCCCCCCCCCACCCCCCCCCCCCCCCACCCCCCCCCCCCCCCACCCCCCCCCCCCCCCACCCCCCCCCCCCCCCACCCCCCCCCCCCCCCACCCCCCCCCCCCCCCACCCCCCCCCCCCCCCACCCCCCCCCCCCCCCACCCCCCCCCCCCCCCACCCCCCCCCCCCCCCACCCCCCCCCCCCCCCACCCCCCCCCCCCCCCACCCCCCCCCCCCCCCACCCCCCCCCCCCCCCACCCCCCCCCCCCCCCACCCCCCCCCCCCCCCACCCCCCCCCCCCCCCACCCCCCCCCCCCCCCACCCCCCCCCCCCCCCACCCCCCCCCCCCCCCACCCCCCCCCCCCCCCACCCCCCCCCCCCCCCACCCCCCCCCCCCCCCACCCCCCCCCCCCCCCACCCCCCCCCCCCCCCACCCCCCCCCCCCCCCACCCCCCCCCCCCCCCACCCCCCCCCCCCCCCACCCCCCCCCCCCCCCACCCCCCCCCCCCCCCACCCCCCCCCCCCCCCACCCCCCCCCCCCCCCACCCCCCCCCCCCCCCACCCCCCCCCCCCCCCACCCCCCCCCCCCCCCACCCCCCCCCCCCCCCACCCCCCCCCCCCCCCACCCCCCCCCCCCCCCACCCCCCCCCCCCCCCACCCCCCCCCCCCCCCACCCCCCCCCCCCCCCACCCCCCCCCCCCCCCACCCCCCCCCCCCCCCACCCCCCCCCCCCCCCACCCCCCCCCCCCCCCACCCCCCCCCCCCCCCACCCCCCCCCCCCCCCACCCCCCCCCCCCCCCACCCCCCCCCCCCCCCACCCCCCCCCCCCCCCACCCCCCCCCCCCCCCACCCCCCCCCCCCCCCACCCCCCCCCCCCCCCACCCCCCCCCCCCCCCACCCCCCCCCCCCCCCACCCCCCCCCCCCCCCACCCCCCCCCCCCCCCACCCCCCCCCCCCCCCACCCCCCCCCCCCCCCACCCCCCCCCCCCCCCACCCCCCCCCCCCCCCACCCCCCCCCCCCCCCACCCCCCCCCCCCCCCACCCCCCCCCCCCCCCACCCCCCCCCCCCCCCACCCCCCCCCCCCCCCACCCCCCCCCCCCCCCACCCCCCCCCCCCCCCACCCCCCCCCCCCCCCACCCCCCCCCCCCCCCACCCCCCCCCCCCCCCACCCCCCCCCCCCCCCACCCCCCCCCCCCCCCACCCCCCCCCCCCCCCACCCCCCCCCCCCCCCACCCCCCCCCCCCCCCACCCCCCCCCCCCCCCACCCCCCCCCCCCCCCACCCCCCCCCCCCCCCACCCCCCCCCCCCCCCACCCCCCCCCCCCCCCACCCCCCCCCCCCCCCACCCCCCCCCCCCCCCACCCCCCCCCCCCCCCACCCCCCCCCCCCCCCACCCCCCCCCCCCCCCACCCCCCCCCCCCCCCACCCCCCCCCCCCCCCACCCCCCCCCCCCCCCACCCCCCCCCCCCCCCACCCCCCCCCCCCCCCACCCCCCCCCCCCCCCACCCCCCCCCCCCCCCACCCCCCCCCCCCCCCACCCCCCCCCCCCCCCACCCCCCCCCCCCCCCACCCCCCCCCCCCCCCACCCCCCCCCCCCCCCACCCCCCCCCCCCCCCACCCCCCCCCCCCCCCACCCCCCCCCCCCCCCACCCCCCCCCCCCCCCACCCCCCCCCCCCCCCACCCCCCCCCCCCCCCACCCCCCCCCCCCCCCACCCCCCCCCCCCCCCACCCCCCCCCCCCCCCACCCCCCCCCCCCCCCACCCCCCCCCCCCCCCACCCCCCCCCCCCCCCACCCCCCCCCCCCCCCACCCCCCCCCCCCCCCACCCCCCCCCCCCCCCACCCCCCCCCCCCCCCACCCCCCCCCCCCCCCACCCCCCCCCCCCCCCACCCCCCCCCCCCCCCACCCCCCCCCCCCCCCACCCCCCCCCCCCCCCACCCCCCCCCCCCCCCACCCCCCCCCCCCCCCACCCCCCCCCCCCCCCACCCCCCCCCCCCCCCACCCCCCCCCCCCCCCACCCCCCCCCCCCCCCACCCCCCCCCCCCCCCACCCCCCCCCCCCCCCACCCCCCCCCCCCCCCACCCCCCCCCCCCCCCACCCCCCCCCCCCCCCACCCCCCCCCCCCCCCACCCCCCCCCCCCCCCACCCCCCCCCCCCCCCACCCCCCCCCCCCCCCACCCCCCCCCCCCCCCACCCCCCCCCCCCCCCACCCCCCCCCCCCCCCACCCCCCCCCCCCCCCACCCCCCCCCCCCCCCACCCCCCCCCCCCCCCACCCCCCCCCCCCCCCACCCCCCCCCCCCCCCACCCCCCCCCCCCCCCACCCCCCCCCCCCCCCACCCCCCCCCCCCCCCACCCCCCCCCCCCCCCACCCCCCCCCCCCCCCACCCCCCCCCCCCCCCACCCCCCCCCCCCCCCACCCCCCCCCCCCCCCACCCCCCCCCCCCCCCACCCCCCCCCCCCCCCACCCCCCCCCCCCCCCACCCCCCCCCCCCCCCACCCCCCCCCCCCCCCACCCCCCCCCCCCCCCACCCCCCCCCCCCCCCACCCCCCCCCCCCCCCACCCCCCCCCCCCCCCACCCCCCCCCCCCCCCACCCCCCCCCCCCCCCACCCCCCCCCCCCCCCACCCCCCCCCCCCCCCACCCCCCCCCCCCCCCACCCCCCCCCCCCCCCACCCCCCCCCCCCCCCACCCCCCCCCCCCCCCACCCCCCCCCCCCCCCACCCCCCCCCCCCCCCACCCCCCCCCCCCCCCACCCCCCCCCCCCCCCACCCCCCCCCCCCCCCACCCCCCCCCCCCCCCACCCCCCCCCCCCCCCACCCCCCCCCCCCCCCACCCCCCCCCCCCCCCACCCCCCCCCCCCCCCACCCCCCCCCCCCCCCACCCCCCCCCCCCCCCACCCCCCCCCCCCCCCACCCCCCCCCCCCCCCACCCCCCCCCCCCCCCACCCCCCCCCCCCCCCACCCCCCCCCCCCCCCACCCCCCCCCCCCCCCACCCCCCCCCCCCCCCACCCCCCCCCCCCCCCACCCCCCCCCCCCCCCACCCCCCCCCCCCCCCACCCCCCCCCCCCCCCACCCCCCCCCCCCCCCACCCCCCCCCCCCCCCACCCCCCCCCCCCCCCACCCCCCCCCCCCCCCACCCCCCCCCCCCCCCACCCCCCCCCCCCCCCACCCCCCCCCCCCCCCACCCCCCCCCCCCCCCACCCCCCCCCCCCCCCACCCCCCCCCCCCCCCACCCCCCCCCCCCCCCACCCCCCCCCCCCCCCACCCCCCCCCCCCCCCACCCCCCCCCCCCCCCACCCCCCCCCCCCCCCACCCCCCCCCCCCCCCACCCCCCCCCCCCCCCACCCCCCCCCCCCCCCACCCCCCCCCCCCCCCACCCCCCCCCCCCCCCACCCCCCCCCCCCCCCACCCCCCCCCCCCCCCACCCCCCCCCCCCCCCACCCCCCCCCCCCCCCACCCCCCCCCCCCCCCACCCCCCCCCCCCCCCACCCCCCCCCCCCCCCACCCCCCCCCCCCCCCACCCCCCCCCCCCCCCACCCCCCCCCCCCCCCACCCCCCCCCCCCCCCACCCCCCCCCCCCCCCACCCCCCCCCCCCCCCACCCCCCCCCCCCCCCACCCCCCCCCCCCCCCACCCCCCCCCCCCCCCACCCCCCCCCCCCCCCACCCCCCCCCCCCCCCACCCCCCCCCCCCCCCACCCCCCCCCCCCCCCACCCCCCCCCCCCCCCACCCCCCCCCCCCCCCACCCCCCCCCCCCCCCACCCCCCCCCCCCCCCACCCCCCCCCCCCCCCACCCCCCCCCCCCCCCACCCCCCCCCCCCCCCACCCCCCCCCCCCCCCACCCCCCCCCCCCCCCACCCCCCCCCCCCCCCACCCCCCCCCCCCCCCACCCCCCCCCCCCCCCACCCCCCCCCCCCCCCACCCCCCCCCCCCCCCACCCCCCCCCCCCCCCACCCCCCCCCCCCCCCACCCCCCCCCCCCCCCACCCCCCCCCCCCCCCACCCCCCCCCCCCCCCACCCCCCCCCCCCCCCACCCCCCCCCCCCCCCACCCCCCCCCCCCCCCACCCCCCCCCCCCCCCACCCCCCCCCCCCCCCACCCCCCCCCCCCCCCACCCCCCCCCCCCCCCACCCCCCCCCCCCCCCACCCCCCCCCCCCCCCACCCCCCCCCCCCCCCACCCCCCCCCCCCCCCACCCCCCCCCCCCCCCACCCCCCCCCCCCCCCACCCCCCCCCCCCCCCACCCCCCCCCCCCCCCACCCCCCCCCCCCCCCACCCCCCCCCCCCCCCACCCCCCCCCCCCCCCACCCCCCCCCCCCCCCACCCCCCCCCCCCCCCACCCCCCCCCCCCCCCACCCCCCCCCCCCCCCACCCCCCCCCCCCCCCACCCCCCCCCCCCCCCACCCCCCCCCCCCCCCACCCCCCCCCCCCCCCACCCCCCCCCCCCCCCACCCCCCCCCCCCCCCACCCCCCCCCCCCCCCACCCCCCCCCCCCCCCACCCCCCCCCCCCCCCACCCCCCCCCCCCCCCACCCCCCCCCCCCCCCACCCCCCCCCCCCCCCACCCCCCCCCCCCCCCACCCCCCCCCCCCCCCACCCCCCCCCCCCCCCACCCCCCCCCCCCCCCACCCCCCCCCCCCCCCACCCCCCCCCCCCCCCACCCCCCCCCCCCCCCACCCCCCCCCCCCCCCACCCCCCCCCCCCCCCACCCCCCCCCCCCCCCACCCCCCCCCCCCCCCACCCCCCCCCCCCCCCACCCCCCCCCCCCCCCACCCCCCCCCCCCCCCACCCCCCCCCCCCCCCACCCCCCCCCCCCCCCACCCCCCCCCCCCCCCACCCCCCCCCCCCCCCACCCCCCCCCCCCCCCACCCCCCCCCCCCCCCACCCCCCCCCCCCCCCACCCCCCCCCCCCCCCACCCCCCCCCCCCCCCACCCCCCCCCCCCCCCACCCCCCCCCCCCCCCACCCCCCCCCCCCCCCACCCCCCCCCCCCCCCACCCCCCCCCCCCCCCACCCCCCCCCCCCCCCACCCCCCCCCCCCCCCACCCCCCCCCCCCCCCACCCCCCCCCCCCCCCACCCCCCCCCCCCCCCACCCCCCCCCCCCCCCACCCCCCCCCCCCCCCACCCCCCCCCCCCCCCACCCCCCCCCCCCCCCACCCCCCCCCCCCCCCACCCCCCCCCCCCCCCACCCCCCCCCCCCCCCACCCCCCCCCCCCCCCACCCCCCCCCCCCCCCACCCCCCCCCCCCCCCACCCCCCCCCCCCCCCACCCCCCCCCCCCCCCACCCCCCCCCCCCCCCACCCCCCCCCCCCCCCACCCCCCCCCCCCCCCACCCCCCCCCCCCCCCACCCCCCCCCCCCCCCACCCCCCCCCCCCCCCACCCCCCCCCCCCCCCACCCCCCCCCCCCCCCACCCCCCCCCCCCCCCACCCCCCCCCCCCCCCACCCCCCCCCCCCCCCACCCCCCCCCCCCCCCACCCCCCCCCCCCCCCACCCCCCCCCCCCCCCACCCCCCCCCCCCCCCACCCCCCCCCCCCCCCACCCCCCCCCCCCCCCACCCCCCCCCCCCCCCACCCCCCCCCCCCCCCACCCCCCCCCCCCCCCACCCCCCCCCCCCCCCACCCCCCCCCCCCCCCACCCCCCCCCCCCCCCACCCCCCCCCCCCCCCACCCCCCCCCCCCCCCACCCCCCCCCCCCCCCACCCCCCCCCCCCCCCACCCCCCCCCCCCCCCACCCCCCCCCCCCCCCACCCCCCCCCCCCCCCACCCCCCCCCCCCCCCACCCCCCCCCCCCCCCACCCCCCCCCCCCCCCACCCCCCCCCCCCCCCACCCCCCCCCCCCCCCACCCCCCCCCCCCCCCACCCCCCCCCCCCCCCACCCCCCCCCCCCCCCACCCCCCCCCCCCCCCACCCCCCCCCCCCCCCACCCCCCCCCCCCCCCACCCCCCCCCCCCCCCACCCCCCCCCCCCCCCACCCCCCCCCCCCCCCACCCCCCCCCCCCCCCACCCCCCCCCCCCCCCACCCCCCCCCCCCCCCACCCCCCCCCCCCCCCACCCCCCCCCCCCCCCACCCCCCCCCCCCCCCACCCCCCCCCCCCCCCACCCCCCCCCCCCCCCACCCCCCCCCCCCCCCACCCCCCCCCCCCCCCACCCCCCCCCCCCCCCACCCCCCCCCCCCCCCACCCCCCCCCCCCCCCACCCCCCCCCCCCCCCACCCCCCCCCCCCCCCACCCCCCCCCCCCCCCACCCCCCCCCCCCCCCACCCCCCCCCCCCCCCACCCCCCCCCCCCCCCACCCCCCCCCCCCCCCACCCCCCCCCCCCCCCACCCCCCCCCCCCCCCACCCCCCCCCCCCCCCACCCCCCCCCCCCCCCACCCCCCCCCCCCCCCACCCCCCCCCCCCCCCACCCCCCCCCCCCCCCACCCCCCCCCCCCCCCACCCCCCCCCCCCCCCACCCCCCCCCCCCCCCACCCCCCCCCCCCCCCACCCCCCCCCCCCCCCACCCCCCCCCCCCCCCACCCCCCCCCCCCCCCACCCCCCCCCCCCCCCACCCCCCCCCCCCCCCACCCCCCCCCCCCCCCACCCCCCCCCCCCCCCACCCCCCCCCCCCCCCACCCCCCCCCCCCCCCACCCCCCCCCCCCCCCACCCCCCCCCCCCCCCACCCCCCCCCCCCCCCACCCCCCCCCCCCCCCACCCCCCCCCCCCCCCACCCCCCCCCCCCCCCACCCCCCCCCCCCCCCACCCCCCCCCCCCCCCACCCCCCCCCCCCCCCACCCCCCCCCCCCCCCACCCCCCCCCCCCCCCACCCCCCCCCCCCCCCACCCCCCCCCCCCCCCACCCCCCCCCCCCCCCACCCCCCCCCCCCCCCACCCCCCCCCCCCCCCACCCCCCCCCCCCCCCACCCCCCCCCCCCCCCACCCCCCCCCCCCCCCACCCCCCCCCCCCCCCACCCCCCCCCCCCCCCACCCCCCCCCCCCCCCACCCCCCCCCCCCCCCACCCCCCCCCCCCCCCACCCCCCCCCCCCCCCACCCCCCCCCCCCCCCACCCCCCCCCCCCCCCACCCCCCCCCCCCCCCACCCCCCCCCCCCCCCACCCCCCCCCCCCCCCACCCCCCCCCCCCCCCACCCCCCCCCCCCCCCACCCCCCCCCCCCCCCACCCCCCCCCCCCCCCACCCCCCCCCCCCCCCACCCCCCCCCCCCCCCACCCCCCCCCCCCCCCACCCCCCCCCCCCCCCACCCCCCCCCCCCCCCACCCCCCCCCCCCCCCACCCCCCCCCCCCCCCACCCACTAGGAACAAGATCCACCAGACCATGGCCACACAGCCCGGAAAACCCACCAGAACCGGAAGAGTTTAGATTTATACTCCAGACCACGGCCACACAGCCCACAAAACCCACTAGAACCAGTTGAATCCGGCAGTGAAAGCCTTCGACAATACACCACACTCTTCCCTTCTTTCTCAGTGCCATGGATAGAAACACACCAGATTGTGACATGTCTCTGAAGATGTCACCGACAGATGTGGATGATACGTTAGGAGATAAAACGGTCAGACCATGGCCACAGAGCTCAGAAAACCCACGACAGCCAGAAGTTCACCATGTCCGTGAAAACTCCCTCTAGACTGCATTTGATCTTAATACTGACTAGACATACATAAGAAAGTCTGGAAGCTGGTCTTGCGTTTGCTTCATATTGATCCCGTTTTGCAGCAGAGGCACATTTTTCAAGTGGGGGGGAGAGGGGGAGTGAAGTTTAAAAAGGGGATGGGCTGCTTTTTGTTTTGTTGTGAAAACACATGAAAGGACCACTTGTGTCAACACACCAGAGCTTTTATCTCCGTCTCTCTCGAAACCAGCGTTTTGCAAGCCTTTTGTTCCTTATCTCACGTCCTTCACAACGGCGGCTCACGATGCCAAGGTTAGTCGGCCTGATAGAAATGGATGATAAGAGGATTTGGGATTTTCTCCCCATGTCAATTAAGATTTTCTCAGGGATAAATCCCTCCCCCCCCCCCTTTTGAGCACTTTAAAGTTCTCTGTGTGTTTTCATAGCAAAGGTTCAGCAAGCCCATTCCAGTTTAAAAAGAAAAGAAAATCCTAAGAGGAAAATTAAGACCCAGAACACCTGACTCAGACCCCTGCATGCCGAGGGCCACAGTCCCAATGAAGGAGGAGAGCAGGTGGGGGCTTTGAGACCTGTGGCAGGGAAGACCCCCTCCCACCCCAACAGGTAGATCAGACAGAACAATAGATTTCCCATAGGAAAGGAGAAATGGAGAGCTGTGTGTGACTTCAGTATGTCTGCCTCTATGCTCTGCCACACTTTGTGCATCAAAACCCTTCCCTGAACCTCAAAGCTATAGCAATATGTAGTGTCGAAGGCTTTCACGGCTGAAGTCACTGGGGTACTGTGTGGTTTCCACGCTTCAGAGGATCCTCTGAAGATGCCAGCCACAGATGCAGGCGAAACGTCAGGAGAGAATGCTGCTAGAACACGGCCATACAGCCTCAGATCCTCTGAAGATGCCAGCCACAGATGCAGGCGAAACGTCAGGAGAGAATGCTGCCAGAACACGGCCACACAGCCCGGAAACCACACAGCACCCCACTATAGCAATATGGTTGCCAGCCAAACCTGGGCACCACAAAAACCTCTTCCTAAGGACCTATGCACCAATGTTGTTGTTCCTGAGCCACGATACAGCAGATCCCCCCCCTCAAAAAACCCACCAACTGAAGCAGCTGCCTTGTACCTGTGCCTAGCAGAGGCATAGGGATCCCAACCTCCAGGTGAGACCTGGGGATCCCCTGGAATTACAGCTTGTCTCCAGACTACAGAGATCAGCTGACCTGGAGAAAAATAGCTGCTTTAGAGAGTGGGTTCTTTGGCATTGTATTCCACTGAGGACTCTCCCCAGGCTCCACCCCCAAATTTCCCAGAGTTCCCACCCTGGATTTGGCAATCTGCTCTCCCCGCAGGTGCCCAGTGGGGACTTGGCAATCTTAAGGGAGGCATCATCTGGGAGCTAGGCAGGTACGTTTCTGCCTCCTCTACAGTCTTTTGGCAGCACCACAGACAGAACAAGGAACTGGTTGGTCTAGCCAGCGGGCCTGCGTTCTTTTCCCCATTGTAGGTTCGGTTGTTGCATAACTCTTTGTGTTCTACAAACTTCAGACATTTCGCACAGTTTTGCAAACCAGCTTGGATGCCGGCATTGGTAGCAGGGCAGGGTTCAAAGTTCTCCATTAAAAAATGCAGTCAGTCATTCTAGTCATAGAGTTTCCTGCTTCTTAGACCCCCCTGGTAGATCTTCTGCCTGGCTTGCTAGGGAGGGTTCTCAAAAGAGCGGCCCCCCCTGCATGAAAAGGGACCTTAAAGGAATTTTGAACCAGTTCTGCAGATGTTATGAAGCACCAGCAACTTTATCTCGTCTGCCCACCCACGACTGGCTACCAGCTTGTCAAATTGAACTGGGCTTTCCCAAGCAATTGGGTGTGCAGACGTTTGTACACCATCACGTCTATCTCCGTGTTGTGAAAGGGTTTAGCTGCTGATTTTGCCCCTTGAAGTCAATGGCTAAGGCATAAGGCCTGCATAAACTTTCCTCCCGGCTCTTCCCCCCCACCCCACAGCACCCCTCAACAATCTGCTCTGTTGCTCAACACAGATGTGTTTGTGCACAGCGGACAAGAGCTTGCAAGATACAGTTGGCTGTTGAGACATATATTACAAAAGGAACGTTCAGTTACTATTCAGTAGTTGAGAAAGATCTCAGCATCTTCTCATCAGAAACCAGGTTACGTTTCCCCAGACATCTAGCAGCATTTTGGTTGTTTTTCTTTTGAGAAAATGCAATTCTATACTCAACAGTTGCATTGGGCATGACTGCGAGTACTGCGTGGAAAGGGGATTTAATGGGCTCTCTAAATCATGGCAGCCTTTTCATTCCGGTGGTTGCTGTATCTTGCTCTCTGAATAGGGTTGCCAGCCCCCAGGTCCCGAATGGAGGTTTCTTGCGATTACGTCTGATCTCCAGGAGACAGAGATAAGTTCACTTGGGAAAAATGGCTGCTTTGGAAGATGGGATGCATGGCAGGGATGGCCAAACTTGCTTAACATAAGAGCCAAGTAGAACCGCACAATTTCCCCATCAGTGGATCCATCTAGACACAGGGGATGAATTCCCACGACTATCCGCTCTACCTAGCACAAGTCCGTCCCCCTTCAAATGGTTCTTTTGACTTCTAAAATTTTTTTTTGTTTGCTTTGTACATCCCTCTCTAGTCTTTTCTCCCCTCCCAACCCAAAGGTAAGGCTAATTGTACAGCTCCACTCCCCTATCTATCATGTGTGAACACAATATGTCGGTCCTGGCATTCAGCATGGGTCAAAACAATCACAACACTCATCTAGAAGGAGCCTAGAACATCTCAGCCAATCTCTGTTGTAGGGATGAGCCCCGCAAACCCAGCAGAGCCTCAGAAAGAGCACAGGAATGCCTGTGCCATCTGTGTCCTTCTGGGTGCACAGGCTCACCTACCCCCCATGAGTCACAGGTCATGAACTACCTGACTCACGGTCACCAGGTGTCCCAGACAAAGGGAAAAAGGGGCGCTTGCCCCCAGGTATGGATTAGACTCAGACGCAAACGTTTCCTCCTGCACGTAGGCAACCCCATGATGTCATGTATCATACAATATTCTCCCGCTCTCCCGCCTCCCGGTACGCCCCTATTGAAACCCTAATAAAAGGTGCCAGGGTTCAGCACACGGCAGAGTTGCCAGATCCACGGATCACGCTTCCTGCTGCTGGCTCTCTCCACCGTATGATATCGCTGCGTCTCGCCTGTTCCTTGCGACCCTCGCGGGCCGACTTCACTCTGTGGTCCATCAAAAGGCAGCATCCAAGAATTCATTTTTTAAAAATCTAAATGGGTGACTAACAATAACTTTATGCGACTAACAATAACTCTGAAAGCTTCAATAGAGTAAAAAGATCAGTTGATGATTTTATCAGTCTGAAGGTTGGAACAACGGACCTTGAGAAGTATAAACTCCTCTTTTTTGTTCCAGTGTAAGGCTGAGAAAGGACCCAGGCCTCCTAATGTCGAGTCTCCGTTTATAATTGTTGTTTGGAGCACAACTAAGCTTACCAGCCTGAAGCTTGTCTAACACTTTCTTTTGTTCAGGATGTGGTAATTCTTGGAATCTCTCAAATACTTCCTTTTGCCAAGCAGCGGATTCATTTTGATTGTCGATAGCAACTACCTGGCGTCAGTAATTAAGTTGGTCTCCATACTTGTTCATTGATCGGAGATTTCTGCTATATCTTGGGATATCTCCTGTTCTCCAAGTTCTTGCGCCCGTGTTTTCTCGTGATCGTTAGAGAATAGGTCGTGATTCAGGACTCTTGACGATCTCATATCAAGTTCATAATCAGCTATTATAGTTTGGGAATTAGAATGTCCTTTAAACTCTGTTTATCAGGTACTGAGCTCTTCACATAAGGAGAGGGAATTTGAGGGAGTAGGCTTGAGGGAGGGAAGATGCCCATCGACAGTGTTTAGAAAGCCAGTTATTCATTCTGAGCCCTTTGAACCTACTGTTATAGTTGGTTCTGTTATTCCCAATAACCCCAATGCTGATTTAACTAGGCTTGGTAAATACCCTAAAAATTCGATACAATTCAGATTTATTTGGGCATAAAATTATCTGTATGCCCAAATAAGACAAATAACAGATTTGGATATACCCTAAAATTCGGGTATATCCGAAAAATTTGGGTCCGTTTGAATTTCTTTTTGTATTTTTGGGGTGTTTTTTTTCATGTTTTGGCCTTCAGGGGGCACATTTTTAAAGATAGCAGCACCAAAATTTCAGGGTATTACCCTGAGGCTGTCCCGATGATACCACCTGAGCGTGGTGAAGTTTGCTTCAGAGGCCAAAGTTATGGACCCCCAAAGGGAGTGCCTCCATCCCCCATTGTTTCCAATGGGAGCTAACAGGAGATGGGGCTACCCCTTTGAGGGTCTATCATTTTGGCCCCCCTGAGCCTAAATTCACCAAACTGGGATGGTATCATCAGAACAGTCTCTGGGTGATACTCTGACATTTTAGTGTCATTAGCTTTAAAAATGCACCCCTGACAGGCACCCCAAAATTTGCCCAAGATTCTCTGTTCTGCAGTGCCTTGGCTCCATTGTAGCCAATGGGAAATTTCTGATTATGTAAGCAGGCTGCACATTTTTGAAGATAGAGGCACTAGATTTTCAAGGTGACTCCAGGAACCCCTCCTGGTAATAGCATCCAGGTTTGGTCAACTATGCTTCTGGGGGTTCAATTTTATGGGCCCCCAAAAGGCTTTTTTTGTTTCCCCGCTCCTGCACGTGCAGCATGCTGGCTGAGTTCTCTCAGAACTCTCTCAACCCATGCCCCACCCCACCCCAGAAGCAAAGTTCACCAAGCTTGGATGCTATTACCAGGAGGCCTCTTGGAGCTGCCTTGAAAGTCTGGCGCCTCTATCTTCAAAAATGTGCAGCCTGTGCTTACACACTCAGAAATTCCCCGGAATCTGCCAGGCTCTTCAGCAAGTTCTATGGTGGGGCTTTCTGTTATGCCCAGCTGGCTCTGTGGTAGAGGTTTCAACGGGAGGCACTCTGGTAGGGTTCCCATACTGGCAATGAAATGGTGCGACACCTTAGTTGCCAAAATCCAGGATTTCCTTTCCCTAAAATCTATACTTGAGTTACAGTCTATTTCTTGGACTACAGATCTCTTTGAGGAATTTGTCAACATAATTAAACTCAGATTTGGAACTCCTCCTCCTGCCAATTCCACCCATTCTAGAAAAGACAACAAGATTATACTTACGGATGAATGTTACAGTCTTAAGTGTAAGCTGAGATAAATTTATTTAACCTATAAGGATTCAAAATATACTGATCTTCCACAAGATTATTTCCATACTAAGAGCTTGCTTCGCACCCAGATCAGGCAATGTAAGATTACAGCTATTAGCAACAGTTGGGATTCCCTGATCAGGGCAACAAATGAGAAAGACTCTAAGAAATTCTGGTCAATTATCTCTGGTGACTCTTCCCCAATTGGCAATTTCTCCACAAATATCTCTACTGATGTATGGCATCAATATTTCACTGACATCTTCTATGCTGTGCCTTTAGACACATATTCCAATGAAGACTTACAACTTGAAAGTTTTCCTGAATGGTTGCCAGTTACCAGTTCCGAGACCAGAAGGTTGATTGATCAAACAAAGAGGTGTAAGACCCCCGGCCCGGACTCCCTCCTTTAAAGACTGGTGGGCACCTGTTTTGGCCTCTCTTTTTACTTATATAGAACAAAACTGGAAAATTTCCTCCTTCATGGATAATAATGGAGTGATAATAATTCCAATCTGTAAGAGAGGAGATGCAACCCATAAGAACATAAGAACATAAGAACTAGCCAGCTGGATCAGACCAGAGTCCATCCAGTTCAGCATTCTGCTTCTCGCAGTGGCCCACCAGGTGCCTTTGGGAGCTCACATGCAGGATGTGAAAGCAATGGCCTTCTGCTGCTTCTCCTGAGCACCTGGTCTGCTAAGGCATTTGCAATCTGAGATCAAGGAGGATCAAGATTGGAGGATCAACCCAGCCTACCAATAGCAGACCAATAAGCCTCCTGGATATTTCGGGAAAGCTGTTTGCTAAGCACTTACTAGAAAAACTCTCCTCCTGGATTTCTAAGAACAAAATCATTGGTCCTGAGCAGATAGGCTTCACCTCCGGCAAATCTACACTTGATTACTGCTTGGTCTTGAATACCTTAACTGTCACAAGAACTCCAAGCTCTACACCACCGTTTTGGACCTTAAAGGAGCCTTTGATTCTATACCCAGAGACCTCCTCTGGAGAAAGTTGTGGTCTCTGGGTGTTGATGGCAGACTAATAACTCTAGTTAAAGCTCTACATACAAACACATCTTGCCAGGTCAAATGTAATCATCTAGGCCATCTCACCCCTTCAATACCAACAAACAAAGGGGTGAAACAAGGGTGTGTTCTCGCACCAACATTATTTAATCCCTACCTGCATGACTTGCCTGCTGCTCTTTTAGCTCTTGATGCTCATGTGCCATATCTAGGGATTAATTTACCCATGGGTTCTAGTGAGTTTACAAACAGCAAAGCCAGCAAAGGGCTCCGCGCCACCCCCTCAGATTCCAAACTGTTTTGACAGGATTCCCTTTACTTTTAGCTCTGCCAAGGATTTAGCACAGATGATTTCAACTCGCAGGGCAAAACACTGGCCAAAATGAAAAGTTTCAAGGCACCACAGCAGAGATCTTATCTCAACCTTATCACCATCCAAAAAGAATGAACTGATTTCAGCTGTTTCACTTTCACTTATTTCATCAGATTGAAACCCTTCCCTCTGCTATTAATCAAAAGTCTCCCTGAGATAAAAAATCTGACTGATGGATCCATTTATATTTTGAAATAATTGACCAGAAAGATTGTCATTAAAATTTTATAGTCATTGTTTAATAAACCAACAAGACTATAAGAACTGTGAAAAACAAGACTTTTTCCTGCTTTTTGGTTTACACTAATCTTATTAGGAGTCCATGTTTGAGGAAGTGTCTTCTGACAATGAATTCATTTATAACCATTAGTAAAGGCTGTCAGGAGAGCTCAGGAAATGGTTTGTAATATTCTGCGGTTAACCCATCCAAACCAGTTGTCAGTTTCTCAACTGCCACTTCAACTTCATTGTCTATGATAATGTTCACATTAATTCTTTCTATGGCAAATTAATTCTGGAATATTGATTTTATGTAGGAACTTATATATCTGATCATTTGCTGGACTTTCTAACATAAAAGTTTTACAGAATTCCTTCAATTCCTGGCTGTTATCCTGGCTGATATCTGACTGTAAGCCATCCTTTTTGGAGATAGCTATTTCTTTGGCCCTCCTTTTATTTAATTTGGAAGCCAGACATTTTTCCGCTTTCTCTTTCAACTCAAAACTTTTGCAAATTTTAGCAGCTTATACAGGTTTCAATCCCCTATCCAAAATTCATCACAAAGAAAGCAGCATCCTGCAGTTTGGCTCATCCTCCTGGCGTCCTGGCAAATTACACTCCTCCAACGTGTCTGAGGCCCTTTCTGCATGGGTGATATACAGTGGCCCAGGGACAGCAAAAACGCCGTCCCTGGGCTGCTGTTCGTGCATTGCAGCAGTGCCATCCTGGCCACCCAGGAGCGGCATGAAGCTGCTGCTTTTAACCTTGCTAAACAAGCAAGGTTTTTGCAAAGCAGCGTCTTCCCATCGGCGTGGTGTGAACTGCACTGCTGGGAAGATGCTGCTTTCCCCCTCCCCTCCCCCTCCCCTCCCCATCCCATCCTGCCCACACTGCCCTCTGACCCCTGGAGGTTGGAGGGCAGCGTGGGCGGGTCCCTGAAGCCCTCCAGAGCGATGCTGGACAGGACGGTGAGTGGAGGGAGACAACTAGAGGCGGCTCCGTACGGCCTCTCTGGCTGAGGGGAAAGTCGGGGCCGCTTGCACCCTAACGTGTGAACGGTCCCTGAGCCTCCACCGGCATAATTCACGCAGGTGGAGGTGCGTTTCCACGCGTATGCGGAAAGTGCCTGAGTTGCAGATCCAGGAGCTGCCACTTTAAAGTCTTGCTTGCAAACCCAACTTTTTCTGTTCCCAACTTCCCTAAAAGCCTAGGCATGTATGCAAATATCTGAACCCCACACCCTTCCAAAATCCTGGTATTTTAATATTTACTTCAGGGCATTGTCTGACCTAGTTTAAAAATCACAGACATGGAAGGAAATAATTGTTAACTATCTGAAGCAGAAGATTGGGAATAAGATCGGTGCCAACTTAAAAACATAAGAACATAAGAGCAAGCCAGCTGGATCAGACCAGAGTCCATCTAGTCTAGCTCTCTGCTACTTACAGTGGCCCACCAGGTGCCTTTGGGAGCTCACCTACAGGATGTGAAAGCAATGGCCTTCTGCGGCTGTTGCTCCCAAGCACCTGGACTGTTAAGGCATTTGCAATCTCAGATCAAAGAGGATCAAGATTGGTAGCCATAAATCGACTTCTCCTCCATAAATCTGTCCAAGCCCCTTTTAAAGTTATCCAAGTTAGTGGCCATCACCACCTCCTGTGGCAGCATATTCCAAACACCAATCACACGTTGAGTGAAGAAGTGTTTCCTTTTATCAGTCCTAATTCTTCCCCCCAGCATTTTCAATGTATGCCCCCTGGTTCTAGTATTGTGAGATGTATTGTGAGAAACTTGATCTCTTGGCTGCAAAACTTGATGCCAGGTTCTTCTGGGTTCAAGCAGGAGTTTAGGGCCGCCTCGCCCTCCAGGGTCGCTTTTTTTGGGGTCACAGCACAGAGCCTAAGGTGGCCACCTGGAGATTGGCAGTCCTAGCAGAGGCTCAGGACAGAGAGGGGAGAGTTTCTCTTCACTCACTCTCTGCACTGCAACTTACCTGTTCCCACCTGCAGGAGAACGGGGCTGAATCTTGCTTCCTGGACAATACTCCCCCATGGGAGGGCCAACCCCCAGCTGAGACAGCCCTTCCTCCTTAGCCCAGTCTTGGGGAGTGAGAGGCTCCCAAATGATCCCTGTTTTGGGTTGATGTCATCAGCCCTTCCCCCTGGATTTCTTTGAAGAGATGGGTGCCCTGCTCGATCCCCTCCAGCGCTGCCTGCTTTCCCTGCCCCTTTGCCGGAGCTCCCCTGGGTCCTAGTGCCAGGGTCATCTTTAGTAGAAATTCGGGCGTGTTGGCTTCTGTTGTTGGGCATGTCACTGGGACCCAGCTGGGTTCCTTCAAGCCAGCAGACTCCCAACCTCGCTCCATCAAGGCTGGGCCCTGCTGTGACCTGACAATCCAAGAAGGGTGGAAGGAAGATGACACAACACAAAGTGATTCCCATACCTGAACTGAAGTTGTATCATCCCTAATACCTTGTAATGGCTGGCAAAACTGGTCCGTTGTATCCAGAGAGCCCACTGAAAAGATTCCACTGTTTTCTAAGTAAGACACAAGACTAATCTCTTTCCTTGTTCTGGTCACATGGCACCAGGGTAGGGTTTTCAGGACCCCCCTGCAGAGGATGGGGATGGAGTCTAGGGGGGACAGGGACCTCGATTGGGGTATGGTGCCACAAAATTCACTCTCCAAACCATCCATTTTCTCCAGGGCAGGGGGCTGCAACCTGCGGCTCTCCAGATGTTCATGGACTACAAATCCCATCAGCCCCTGCCAGCATGGCCAATGGCAGGGGCTGATGGGAATTGTAGTCCATGAACATCTGGAGAGCCACAGGTTGCAGACCCCTGCTCCAGGGGAACTGCTTGCTGCATCCGGGCAATGAGCCGTAATTCCAGAAGAACCCAGGGGCCACCTGGAGGCTGGCATCCCTGCTTCAGGGTGTTGAATGTATGAAGGGAGCTACGTCAGCTTGTGAAGAAGAGAGAGACAGTCTCTGTTGAGCGCTTTGGTCAGGCATGCTGTAACTTTAATAAATCCCAACAAATGAGCATGACAGTTGTACCAACCATAGGAAGAGTGCTTATATGTGCAGTGTTTAATAAATAAAGTCAAAAGAGTTTTGAGGAAAATGTATACATGAGTAGACTATAGTTTGCATGCAAGTAGACCATAATTGCTGCATGAAAATTTACCCAGAAGTAGACCATAATTCCTGTTACAATACATAACAGAGCAATTTGAAGATTCAATATTGAGGAGCCACCAGGATGTCGTGCTCATTTTGAGGAAGCACTTCCACTTCTTCAGTCCAAATACAAAACATACTCATTATAATGTCCTGGTATACCTCCATGCTGAAATCTTTTGCCAATATTTATTCAGAGAATGGCTTTGCACTCTAATCTGGAGAATCGGGTTTGATTCCCCGCTCTGCCACTTGAGCTGTGGAGGCTTATCTGGTGAAGTAGATTAGCTTGTGCACTCCCACACATGCCAGCTGGGTGACCTTGGGCTAGTCACAGTTCTTCGGAGCTCTCTCAGCCCATCCACCCCACAGGGTGTTTGTTGGGGGGGGGGGGAGAGAAAGGAGATTGTAAGCCCATTTGAGTCTCTTTACAGGAGAGAAAGGGGGGGATATAAATCCAAACTCATCCTCCTCTTCTTCTTCAGTTGTAATTTGGTATAATTGTTCATGAACCTTACGTGGAGAATTTTAGTGGGTCAGTGGGGCAGATCATAAAATGGTCAGCATTTCAGTTGAAGACAAATACTTAAGTTCATACACATTAGTATATAATGTTATAAAGCAGATATAATTCACATGTACAGAAAAATTTCCATAGCTAGAGGGTCTGCCAACCCACTATTCAAGTCAATGAACAACTTAATTTTTTTAAACTGCCAACCGTATTTTGTATACCAGGACGGAAAGACCAAATAAAGATATAAAAATATGTATATGAAAACCGAATTGTATTAAGAGACATGTAGGTGATAATTATAGTAAGTTAAGATAGAAAAGATATATATTAGATATTAGAGGATGTTACTTCTTTTTTTTTTTTACAGAGATAGAAGCCATAATGTACATGATTATTTTCTCTTTTTGGAATTTAGAACGACAGATTGATTGCAACAAAGTGCTGGACGAAGACAAAGTCAACAGAGTTCACTTGTGAAGTCATTTTAGTTTTATGTGAAACGAATTGTTCTGTATAAATTTTGTAGGAATTGTGTTGGATTGTAGGAAAGATGTTAGATAATAAGATTTTTACTCCCCCCCCTTTTCTTCTTTTCTTCCTTTTCTTGCTTTTACTGGTTATATAATATGTATGTATTTTAAATTTAATAAAAAAATTTAAAAAAAATTTTAATTGCATTTTACCAAAACAGAGGTGACTTTTTGAGGAACTGAAAGAGGTCATAGGAATTCTAAGCACGAGAATAGATGTTGGTGATGGAAGTATAAAAACTCACGCAAGTAATAAAGAGGAAGACTTCTTACCATCTGTCTGCACAAGGCATAGTCAAGTGTTCATAAATACCTTACATAATCTCATCCCTGCAACCACCCTGAGAGGTAGGTCAGTATGCTTATCCTTGAGTTTGGGGAGTGGGACAGTGCTATCCAGAACTCTGAGTAACTCTGTTCTAGATTGCACTGTCAGACAGCGTGACTCCTCTCCGCATAAGGTAACCTTGGATCTTCTGATTCGTAGCTCAGTCCCTGAGCAAATGTGTTCATCCACATTGTTAAGACAAGGCATCTTTACCAATTTTCCTTCTCATTATCCATCGCATAGATGCCCTAGATCCAAAGCAACCTTTGAAAATAAGCAAGCGTGCCCTTAACTCACGGATTTGCTGGTTCAAATATATCCTTGCGGGTTCAAATTGACCCTGACTGAAGAATCGACTGAAGTTTCAGTTGATTCAACCACCTATTAAATAACGTGGCCCAAATGGATACCGTGCAGTTAACCTGAAAAGACATCTCTGGATTTCAGCTAAGGGCATCTAAAGACTTTTATCTTCTGGACTTCACTCTGTCAAGATATATGGCTGGATGCTCACAATGTCAGATTAAGGCATTCGGTCCAGGCAGCTTTCTTTCCCTGGGGAGCATTTTCTTGCAGTGAATGCTACACTCCAAAGGCAGTCTGTGATGTCTGCAAACAGACATTTACCCCCGCATTAAGGGCTTCTGGCCCCAGCCTGTGACCTCTTGCTGTTTCTCCATACCCAGGCCACAAGGCACAGATGGTGTAATCCGGTCAGGCTAAGCAGGTGACAGAGACATTCTTAGCTTATGATCACAGGCTGTAATTAGCCAGACTGGATATCGGCTCCCAGAAGAGGACAGACAGACAGCTGCCACTTCACCAGGCCGCTGCTTTGAGACTGGAACACGTTGGCTGGATGTGTGTGCCGGGGGGGGGGGGGGGGGGGGTTGGGGGGGGGAGGAGGAGATAGAGGCAGACCCCTTCTTTCTTTCTTTCTTTCTTTCTTTCTTTCTTTCTTTCTTTCTTTCTTTCTTTCTTTCTTTCTTTCCCTCTCTCTCTCTCCTTTCTTTCTTTCTTTCTTTCTTTCTTTCTTTCTTTCTTTCTTTCTTTCTTTCTTTCTTTCTTTCTTCCTTTCTTCCTTTCTTCCTTCCTTCCTTCCTTCCTTCCTTCCTTCCTTCCTTCCTTCCTTCCTTCCTTCCTTCCTTCCTTCCTTCCTTCCTTCCTTCCCTCTTTCTTTCCTTTCTTTCTTTCTTTCTTTCTTTCTTTCTTTCTTTCTTTCTTTCTTTCTTTCTTTCTTTCTTTCTTTCTTTCTTTCTTTCTTTCTTTCTTTCTTTCTTTCTTTCTCTCTCCAAAATGTATTTCATATTTATCCTGCCCCAAATTATCTTTCCTTATTAGAGAAGAAAAATGGGCTGCAAACTGAAATTCATATATATTTTTTAAACAATACCTTGCCAGATACATATAAATAGTTATTTTTAACAGGTCTCTAATTTCCATTTTGACAAATGCCAGCAAAATGAGGCTCAAAAGAAAAGGCTGATTTTAACCCCTCTGACTCCTCCCCCGCCCCCATGTGCCCACAGGCTCCTTGACTCCCAGGAGGAGAATTTTTGGAAGGCGAGGGGTCAGTAAACTGCAACAGACGTGCATCATGGGGGAAGCCCACTCTGCAAGCTACACTCTGCTGGTCAAGTTTGGGATCTGCCCTATTTTTTTTTTTGTTAAAAAATCAATTCTTATTGTACCGCCCACTCTGTATATTTCATGAGGAAATGCCAGAAAATGAACATTCACATTCAGAAACCAACAAAATTAACATTGCCAGTGAGATGACTTAAAGTTCCAACCCTGCAACAATCACTGTCAGCCAAAAATTTATAAAATTCAGTTTATTTTTTGAAAATAAATGTTGTGAAAGGTAAAAGCAAGCCTCCTCCCCTTCCTTTTAGACACGGTAAGCTTGGTTTGTCTCACTGCATTAGCTGGATTTGTGCAACCTGCACAGGACTTTGAAAAACTGGCCGCTTTAGCAATAGTCCAACAAAAGAGGAGGGGTTAATAATTAGTTTTCACGATTCTCCTTAATTTGTCTTCCCCCAATTCTTCATGAGATGGGAACATTATTATTGCATGTGGGTGCAAAGCATGTGAATGCACACACACACACACACACACACACACACAGTTAACATTTGATTTTCTTTTCTCATTTCTCTCCAGTAACTTAAATTGGAGCTTCTGAGGACAGAAAGCTGTAATCTCTGGGGGCTGCTGTGTGCAGAACAGTCTCAATGTCTTCCAAAGGATGAAAAACCATTTGGAAGTGGTTGAAATAGATAGGTCCATGCAGAATAAATTATTCAGTGCCGGGTGCTGAGATGAGGTTACACGTTGCCATTGTTATGCAAGGAATATGCAAAGGCTGGCCCTAGAATGCAGCTGCGATCTGGGTGGTTGGTATTCTGCATGTCCTATTGTTTGCCATGACAATGTACACGTGGGGATGGCAGGAACAGAAGGATGGCTGTGTGGGGGTAACGTTAGCACCGTCGCTTGTACAGGGCTGCTATTATGTATCGCAACAGTCTGAACTATGCTGCGCTCTCTCTCTCTCTCTCTCTCTCTCTCTCTCTCTCTCTCACACACACACACACACACACACACACACAAACACAAACACACTGAGGCCCCTTCCGCACATGCAGAATAATGCATTTTCAATCCACTTTCACAATAGTTTGCAAGCGGATTTTGCTATTCTGCACAGTAAAATCCAAATACAAAATGCACTGAAAGTTGATTTAAAGTGCATTATTCTGCATGTGCGGAAGGGGTCACATACTCACTTCTCACTACCCACTACCCGTTTGGGACTCTTTAGTTTGGAGAGGAGACGTCTGAGGGGGGATATGATTGAAGTCTATAAAATTATGCATGGGATAGAAAATGTTGACAGAGATAAATTTTTCTCTCTTTCTCACAATACTAGAACAAGGGGGCATTCACTGAAAATGCTGGGGGGAAGAATGAGGACTAATAAAAGGAAACCTTTCTTCACGCAACGTGTGATTGGTGTTTGGAATATGCTGCCACAGGAGGTGGTGATGGCCACTAACCTGGATAGCTTTAAAAGGGGCTTGGACAGATTTATGGAGGAGAAGTCGATTTATGGCTACCCAATCTTGATCCTCTTTGATCTGAGATTGCAAATGCCTTAGCAGACCAGGTGCTCAGGAGCAGCAGCAGCAGCAGCAGCAGAAGGCCATTGCTTTCACCTCCTGCATGTGAGCTCCCAAAGGCACCTGGTGGGCCACTGCGAGTAGCAGAGAGCTGGACTAGATGGACTCTGGTCTGATCCAGCAGGCTAGTTCTTATGTTCTTATGATTTCAGAGGGTCCGAAGGTTCGCCTTCTGCATATGCTTGCTGGACTTTATGCATGCGGCTCAAATTGAATTGTGTCAACAGATGACCTTTTTAAAAAGGCAGGAAATAAAAAGGCAGCATTTCAAATCTGAATCGGCAATATGAGACAGGCGTGGTGGTATGAACACCTAAATGTTTCAAAAGCTCGAGGCAGGGACTCTAAATGCACCTCTTCGTTCACCCCATCTGCCAGACTTAACTTACGTTCTCCTTTTGTCTCTGGAGTCTCCATTTCTTCCCAATTATGATTTGAAGGAAGGACACTTGGAGAAAGAGGATTCCAGAGATGAAGTATCAGGGAGGCTTTATGGGTCAGCGGGAAAGCATCTACTTCCCGTGCAGGAGATCCCCATGTTCAATCTGCAGCACCCCCTAGAATGGATCACAAGGGGCGATTGTTAAGGAAGACCCGACCTCTGTCTGACGACATGATAGGTAACGCCCACCCATCATTGGGTCCTGTGAAACAGACGTGCACCAAGATGTTCTGGTTGAAACTTCTCAGGGACACGGGGCGCAGCTTGGGTTAGAACCACAACATGGGGGGGAGAGGGGGTTGAAGCCTCTTCCTCACCATGGGAACTGTTAGGTGCCCCACTGGGGAAATTTTTGTGTCCTTATGGGCCATACATATATTTCCAGGAGCAGCAGTGGCATAGGAGGTTAAGAGCTCATGTATCTAATCTGGAGGAACCGGGTTTGATTCCCAGCTCTGCCGCCTGAGCTGTGGAGGCTTATCTGGGGAATTCAGATTAGCCTGTACACTCCCACACACGCCAGCTGGGTGACCTTGGGCTAGTTACAGCTTCTCAGCTAGTTACAGCTCTCTCAGCCCCACCTACCTCACAGGGTGTTTGTTGTGAGGCGGGAAGGGCAAGGAGATTGTAAACCCCCTTGAGTCTCCTGCAGGAGAGAAAGGGGGGATATAAATCCAAACTCCTCCTCCTCCTCCTCCTCCTCCTCCTCCTCCTCCCCCTCCTCTTCCTCCCTCCCTCCTCCCTCCCTCCTCCCTCCCTCCCTCCCTCCCTCCCTTCTCTCTCTTTCCTTCTTCTTCTTCTTCTTCTTCTTCTTCTTCTTCTTCTTCTTCTTCTTCTTCTTCTTCTTCTTCTTCTTCTTCTTCTTCTTCTTCTTCTTCTTCTTCTTCTTCTTCTTCTTCTTCTTCTTCTTCTTCCACAGCAGGCAAACAGCATGGCTGTTCAGATCCAGGATAGCAGGATGGGGAGCATGGCCAGCCTGGAGCATTTATGGGGTGGGGTGGGGGGTCTTCCGCTGGGGTGCCCTGATCCAGGCGACCACCACTCCCTGGTTCCTCTTCAGGGCATCCTTTATTTGCCTCCCCTTAGTCAGCCATGGTTGGCCACATAAAGGGTGGCCATAGAATGAACAAGGCAAGTCCGGCAATATGTTGTGCCCGTCATCCTCCTCCCAATAGCCCGACTGAGGTTTACAGAAATCAGTTTATTGCATCAGAGTAAATGAACAGGTACACGCCAGAGGTTTTGCTGGATCTAAAGTTCCCACATGAAGCAGCAGCCTAAATTGTCCTCTAGTCACCTCCTCTTTCGAATGGTTATCCCAAAAGCAAAAGTGTTCACAGGCTGTGGAGTTCCTCCAAGGTCAGAACCTGATATAGTTTAGGCGCTGTCTGGCTAGGGAGGGAAAACCATTGCTACAAGCCTTTAAAAAAGCCACCTTGGTCAGGAATGTGGCCAGGTAAGTGACCCTAAGGATGATTAACATTGTCTTCTCAATCATCCCTGCTTCTGTATTATGTAGTATGATACTGGGCTAGCTTTTAACTACCTTGTGGAAAGGATTACTGAAATATTGCATATGAACTACCTGGAACTCTTGCAATGTTCCAATATATATATAGTACAATACAATTCTAGCATATATACAATACAGCTCCTGGATACAGAGATAAGAAAGGTCAACAATTTATTAGTGAGAAGAATATCAGACTAGCCTGGACCAGCTACAACCATTAGGCAAGCCTACCACTCTTGGAATCATCACCACAGCTGAGGTCTAAGCCAAGGGAACCCTGCGTTGCCACTCGGCTCAGCATGATCCTAGTCATTACTGAATCTCCAGGTCAAGGAGGACCTACCAACCAGTTTCCTGGTAAGTTACAGGGTGATCCTCACCTGTGATAATCTAGTTTCAGTCAGTTTTATTACGGCCATTAGGCCAGCAAAAAAGAGTAGAGAAGAACAAGAAAAAGGAAGAACAATAACCAAAAGAAAAATCGAATTTGTACAGAAATCCACGATACAGAAATCCACACAAAAAATATCATCAGCTTGTAGCATTATTACGGTCACCCTCATGTGGTCTGGCTCTTGGTCCCAACATGATTCTTCTCTTACTATATGCCAGCATACAAAATTTAGCTACCTGCTGAGATATAAGAGAAACTCGGTCTTCCAGCAAAATTCTCACAAGAACTGAATCGGAATTAACTCTAGTTAAATTTCTGTACTGGATAAACAATGGATGAATTAAAGCCTCCCTTTCCCCTTTATGAAGTTCACAATGCAATAAAATATGTAAGACAGAGTCCACTTCCCCTGAGTTGCAAACACATAATCTCCTATGTTGTGGAATTTTTTGAAATCTGCCCATTAGATTGGCTGATGGAAAAGCGTCAAAACGGGCCCTGGAAAAGGCCCAGCGGCATTTTATAGATGTTATATTGGACAGGTAAGGGGCAGCCGCCTGTGATAATCTAGTCTGTGTGTAAATGTTTTTTGGTGCAGGGAGATTTTCAAGAGTTGTGTATTCCCCTGCCTACCTCCAAAGCAACGAAACTTCCTGGAGGAAGGGAAACAATCGAAAACAAACCAACAAAAAAGCACAACAAAATCTGGAGAGGTTGTCCTGCTTTGGCTTGCTAAAGCTTCTGTTAGCTAAAAGTTGGCATCTGCTCAAAGAATGCGAATCAGCAGTAAGAAAAAAATGCACTCTTCATGTGGTGAGCCCCTTTTTGAGGAGGTGGGGGAGAGGATGCTTGGTGAATGTTGTGCCTTGTGCATGTTTCCCTTCCTGAGCCTCTTGGTCTCCAGGGGTGGCCTGTCACTCATCCTTTGCCAATGAGCCTGACCATGTGACTGCAAGAGGGCAAATGATTCCCAGGCTGACAGATTTTTTTAAAAAATCTTCTCAAGGGTTGTGGGACATCTGACCCCCACAGGAATGTATTTGCCACCTGCAGAAATCCCAGAAGAATCAGCAAGAAGATTCTTAGATTTTCAATATGGTAGATGGCTCAGTTCAGAGTTTTGCTTGGCTTGACTCTCCATGGCAGTTTGGCTTTAGTATGTCATTAAAAACTGTACCTTTTGGCTTGTTTTGGATAATTTTAATGTAAGGTACTGATGTTCTAGTTTTGTTGTGAGAAGAGAAGAGGATTTACAGGGGGCAGCTCTCTTTTGAAAATTTCTACCGCTGTGATGTGTACCTAATTTTTAATGCAAAAAAAACCCCTAGAAGAAACCCCTAGAACAGTGGTGGTGAACCTATGGCACGGGTGCCAGAGGTGGCACTCAGAGGTGGCCAGAGGTGGCACACGCACACAGAGTTCATCATGTGGGGGGGAAATTGCCCCCCCCCCACATATCTAGGCTGGCCTGGGCCGCTGGACTCGATGTGCGTGCCCCTCAGCGAGCAGGGAGGACTCGGCTGGCGGGCCTGGTGCCTGTGCTCCAGGTGGCTGCTGCTGGGCGGGGGGGGGGGGGCAGCAGAGATGCTAGAGAGGCCCAGAGCGGTGCATGTAGGACTTGCTGGAGACTACAGCAGGCTGGCCCCTGCTCGAGAGGGTTATTCAGGTTAAATTGCCGCATTGGCACTTTGTGATAAATAAGTGGGTTTTGGGTTGCAATTTGGGCACTCGGTCTCGAAAAGGTTCACCATCACTGCCCTAGGAAAAAAACCCATGTGAGTGAAAGGTAAATGCATTAAACTGAATGTACTGAAAGCTGAAAGACTGCTCTTAACTATTGTTATCTTAGAAATTAAATAAATTAATTAAATAAATCATATTTGTATGCTTATTTCTTACATTGTCTCAAAATGAAATAGAAATGAAAAATTATTTCAGAACATGCACACAACAGTATTAATTCTTACTAACAACTGTACTATTCCTAAGAAAATCTTTTTTAAATTTTCTGGGAATGTATATAGATCGAATGTAAATAAATTCTAACTATTAGTTCTCTCTAGTCTTAGAAACAACTTTCCTTATCTTGGGCATAGTGAAAATTAATACTTTTGTGTGAATGTTTTGAAATAATTGTTCAATTTATATTTCATTTTGAGACAATGTAAGACATAATCACACAAATAAGATTGATAGTTCATTTATATACTTTCTAAGAATAAGTTAAGAGCAATCTTAAGGCTTTCAATGTAAAGAGTTTAAAAATGCATTTAGCCTCCCTTCGCCCACATGAAGTTTTTTCCTAAGTGTCTTCTTGATACTGTGGTGGTGTTAAAACCTCCCCGAAATAACAGCAAAGATGTTGAAGAAATCCTAGGTTCGGGGGGCGGGAGGGGCTGAAGCATTTTAAATTAGCTCTCTTTATCCTTCTCCCAACATCACTGTCAGTCTTATTTTTTGGAAATTAAAATTAAGTACACCAAGTGGAAATTTTTTTTTCTCGTTTGCAACAAATTTTATCTCATCAAAGGGGGACATGACCCATAAACAAAAGAAAAGACATTTGCCAAGTAAGAGTGTGTCTGGACATCAAAAATCAGGATGATTTTATGCAAAAACTCTGCCATGTGATCATCCAAAAAAAAAGTTCATGCCCCCAACTTTCTGCTACAAAATATTTTCTTGTGCAAAGCTACATTTCCCCGCTCGTACATAAACCTGAACAATTAAATAGTACATTGAACAAGTGGTCATTTGGAGATCAATTGCAATAGTGGGAGGTCACCTGATGCCATGTGGAGGCTAGCAAATCTATGTATCCATTGGCTGGGTCTCAGAGCTGAAATCTACCATAATGTTGACAAGCCACGGCTTTTGTTGGGCTGTCCTGTTTCAGACTGTAAGACCACTCATTTATTTATTTATTTATTTATTTATTTATTTATTTATTTATTTATTTATTTATTTATTTATTTATTTATTTATTTATTTATTTATTTATTTATTTATTTATTTATTTATTTATTTATTACATTTATATACCGCCCTCCCCCGAAGGGCTCATATCTAAAATGTTTTCCTGTACTTGGAATACTGGCATGATAGAGATATGGCTGGACATCTTCTTCCTGCCATGTTCTTGTTGCATGTTTAGGTTCTTCCATTAAATAAAAAAAGTTGTATTCAGCCATTAGCTTCTTGCATGTGGTCCGAATGGGGTAGCACAACAAAAACAATGCCCCCCCAAGATCCTCCCATGCACATTTTCCAGCTCACAGAAATATTCCTTAGAACACACACCAAATAGGCCCTAGCTCCAGCTCCAAAAGAAAGTAATCTATATGATATCACAAGACCCACAATGACCCAGCCAACTTCCACCCCATTAGCTTGCTCTCAATAATTGGCAAGCTATATGCTAAATTTCCATATGCCAAACTTGAAAACTTGAAAAGTGGGCCTGTCAAATTAAGATCTTAGGCCCTGAGCAGGTGAGTTTTTGCAAAGGCAAATCTACTTTGGATCACAAATCTAGTTTTGTCTCATTTAGCGAATAGATACGCAAGTCATGGCTTGAACAAACTTTTTGCTGCGTTCATTGATTTGAAAGGGGCCTTTGATTCAATCTCGAGAGATCTTCTATGGGAAAAGCTTACTTCTTGGAATAGTGAGCCAAGATTGTTATTATTAATCAGACAGTTATATTCCAATACAACATGCCAAGTAAAATGTTCACCAGAGGACCTCCTCACAACTAACATCCCTGTCAAACGAGGCATCAAACAGGGCTGTATTTTGTTCAACATATTTTGATATGATCTATCATTGGCATTCTCAGACGTTAATTGTCCCAGACTAGGTCCCTCCCACATTCCCATACTATTATATGCAGATGATGCGGTTTTATTGTCCTCCTCTAAAGTTGGACTATCACGCCTAATGAATGCTTGTGCCATCTACTGAGAAACTAATCAATTAAAGATCAATTTTGAAAAAACTAAAGTCCTAGTATTAGCCAAAAAATTAAAAGTCTTTAAGTGGAAAATACAAGATAATTCAATCGAACAGGTAAAGCAATTTAAGTATCTCGGGATAACATTCAGCCATAATCTATCATGGTCTACCCAATGGACAGTAGCCCTTGATATGGCCTCAGTCAACTCAAATGCAATACTGCGCACTTCTACAGCAGGGGAAACCAGTATATTCCAGCTGCTTTGAAAGTTTTTAATGCCAAACTAGAATCTCAACTACTGTATGGGGGCCCCATTTGGATTAAATGGGTAAATTACTCTTTAAATTTGGTCCACTCTAAATTTTTACACAAAATCATGGGGCTGCCAAATTGTGTGCCCTATGCGGCATTGTGTTTAGAAACTGAACAATCAATATTAGAAACAAAAGCCTGGTTGAGAACTTTTAGGTTCTGGTTATGTATCCATTTTCAACAGGACCCTTCAAGTTATTTATATCAAATGATAACAAAATCCAAATTTTCCAACTGGCTCCCATTAATTACAAACAAGATTGAGGAAATTGGCATTTCTATTGAATCCTTGGGTATGTTGTCCCATGCGGAAGACTATAACATTTTAAAAGAAAGATTACTAGAAACAGAATCTCAAAACCTTTTTGCAGCGGCATCCAAAACATGTTCCCCCCTTAGCTCCTCGATACCATTTAAACAGGGATGTGTAGTAGATTATATATGCATAATACTGAACCCTAGCCTTAGGAGAGTTATATCACTGGCTAGGTTCAATGTTCTGCCTTCAGCGCTGCTATATGGTAGATTTAAAAAAATAGAGGGCACGAAGAGATTCTGTTCCTGTAACTCTAATCAACTGGAAACTTTAGCCCATTCCCTCTTCTATTGCACTAAATATGAGGGAATTAGGGGAAATATGCAAATGCTCTTCCCTTGAACTGTGACAGGATTTCAGATACCCAAAAGATCTTATACTTGCTAAATAACCCTGATCTTGTACTTTGTGAATTGGTGGCCAAATTTTTACTAGGAATTATACACCCTAAAGGATAGTTCTGTTTTTTTAACTTTGTTGTGTCATTCTGTTATTAAGAGATTCTTTGTTACCATTCTCTTTGGGGATTGTTTTCAATCTGTTTTTTCTTTTTTTCTCCGTATTTTACCTGCATTGTCTTATATGCCAATAAAGGCTGGGTGCTACTACTATAGGATATCGGTGTTCCAGAAAGCTTTTTCCACACATGATTAGAAATAACAGCCTTGTGTTTTTATGTAAGTGGCTTGGTTTCTGTTCTTTTATCTGGTTTGGAATGTGTATGAAGAAAATAGTGATCGTTTTTAAAATGTTCTCCAGCTGCAACTGCGGAACACATTTGAATGGTCAAAGAAAAGAATTGTTAGAGCCCCTTGGGGATAGGGCGGTATAGAAATCTAAATAATAAATAAATAAATAATAAATAGTGATATCCCCATTGGCGATTAATCCTGGGATAGTCTCCAGAAATATCTAGGTTCCCTCGAGATCTCCTCACAGCCGAACCATGGAACACAAATCAGTCCCATTTCTGGAGCTCCCCCGCCCCTAATCACAGGATTTTCCTCGACTTGCTTGTATATGCACCTTTTTGAAAAAACACTCCAATGGGAGCTAATAGGAGTTGGGGGCTACACATTTGAGGGTCCATAACTTTGGCCCCCATGAACCAAACTTCATCAACCCTGGGTGGTATCATCAGGAGGGTCTCCTAAAGATACTCTGAAATTTTGGTGCTGCTAGCTTAACAATTGCACCCCTGACAGCAGGGTTCCCCCTGAAGGGGCAGGACTAGATGTCTTCACTAGAAACAAGTTTCAGTGAGGATGTTGGAACCTGGAAGAAAAGGTGCCGATTCTTTTGAAACTTGGTTGTATCTATACATTTTCAGTGGGAATTCGGCCTATAAGGAGTTAATTGCTTTACAGAAATGCTAACTCTGTGAAAAAAGCACAACAACCTGGGAAATCAGCTGCCAGTGTGGTCTTTTGTCACTTTTAGTATATTTGCACAGACCACATGGCATCATAAATGCCTATTTACAGGTGCTTTGGTGTTTGGACATTAATTTAAAAATACATGTCGTTGCACACAATATTTTGGAGACATGTCAGACAGGCAGTTTCACCTGGATGTGGTGTGGGCTTCTGCCAGTGTAAATGCCCTCTCTGGGGCACTTTTGACAGTGGAGGACAAATCCACTAGCGCCCAGCCACTGTGGCATCCCAGGATGCTTGGCAGGACTGACCCCTGGGCTATGATATGGCCCGTTTCCCCTGCATGGCTCCACAGATGGGAGCCGGGGAAGGGGTTTTCCAGAATCGCATTATGTGCAATTCTCAAGTTTTAATGCAGCTCACAGCCGTGGCCGTTCACTCGGCCGTGGCTGCGAACCACGTTAAAACAAAAGAATCACACATAACGTGATTCTTGAAAAACCTGGGGGGGGGGGGAGGAACGCAGAGCAGACCTGCATTAGGATCAGTATCTGTGTGAAGTCCCCCACACAAACCCAGGCTTTTTACCGGTGTTATCCCAGTTTAATTGGCCCGTGCAGAAAAGTCTACCCATTTTAAAGACAGGGTAATTACATAAGTAGCTTAAACTGAACACATAAGTGTAAAACGCTGAGAACAATGATGTTACCAGTCTATAACTGAAGATTTAATACAGGTTGTGAAGACATTTTGTTCCCCACTTGAGGTTTAAATGGAACTTTTAAACCTTCCTCCCCCCCTCTGGACAGGAGGAAGGAGGAAGTTCAATTGCTATCCAGCCTCACCTCAGTTACCTTTCTAGAAATGCTAAAAAAGGTGGAAGAAACAATGGGCCTTTCCCCACTCTCTTTGACCCCCCCTATGCCGCGCGCTGCTCTGCGCGGGGTCATCAAAAGGCACTGTTAAGAAGAGCGCCTGGGATGCTGCGCGCTGAGGGGGCGCAATAGCGGCAGCGTCGAGGCGGCTGCGCTGTAGCCGCCCCTGTCGTGGGGTGTGCCGGGGGACCCCGCGCTACTCTCCTCAAGTAGTGCGGGGCTTAAGGTAAGTGGGGACAGGCCCAATGTGGTGGGTGAAACGTCACCTCCCCTCCTCACTCAAACACAGCACTGGACACTGCCTCAGTGTCCCTGCATGGCAACTGGCCCCATCGGCACAGCAGGGGCATGCCCCAGAGACATTCCTGGGGGGTGGAGCTGATGTGAGTTGGCTTTCACCTGGGCTTTGTTGCTGAGAATGCAGCACCGGGGTCTTGGACCTATGCAACGCAAAAGGATGGAATAAGTCATTTACCCCTATGGAGGACTAAGGTGGGTGGGGTTTTTCCTTCATTTTAACTGCTTTCTCGCACCTCCTGAAAGCCCTCTGGAGGTGGTGGGGCAGGGCGGCAGCGGCACCATCCCCAGTCACCTCAGGCTGTGGATTGGGCTGATAAAATGTTTTTAGGTAGCATATCACACCTATCGATATAACTAAAGCCAACAAAGAAGTGTTGAAAACATCGGAATACATATGCAACACTCTATCTGACAGGGGTGGCCAGCCTATGACACTCCAGATGTTCATGGACTACAATTCCCATCAGGTTGGCCACGCGTGCATCATATATGCTGGACATGTAAGAAACCAAGACAATACTGGACAGAAATACATGATGAAATGCCAAAATTTGAGATGGATACAAAAAATACATTACTAAATATTATATGAAATAATACCCCCAAAATATACAACAAATTATTCAACTGCATGGTGACGACAGCAAGAGTCACATACGCAGCCAAATGGAAGGTAGAGAAATATCCCGACTTGGATGAATGGATGAATACATTAACTGAATATATGGTAATGACAAAGCTAACGTTCTTTGGACGCAGATCAGTTCTAGAATTTCAAGAAAAATGGAACATCTTCTTTAATTATCTAGCTGAAAATTAAAAATAAAGTTAAATCAAAACAGAAGAAGAAACATTTAGGCAATATATGTTCTATAACAAATATGTTGCCATTAATGTAATTTTTTTTACAATGTAAATTTAGATAGTAAACTCCATATAAATGGTAAGAATAGGAACGTCTATGTTTTATGTGCATGTTTATTTATGACATGAAATGTAACACTTCAAAGAGAGAGAGAGAGAGAGAGAGAGAGAGAGAGACTCGGATGCTTTCTTGTTTGCTTTTTAGTAAATGTAGAGCCATTAGATTATCTTTTATAGCTTTGCATCTGGGTGCTATCAGTACGCTGGTGCTTTTAGAAGTAGCGTTTTGAATTCACATTCCAGTTCTTCCATAAACGTTGTGACCATGCGTGAGTCACGGTTTGGATCCAAAGTGCAGTGAGCTTTCTTCAGCCTGCAGAATGGACCCTTCCCACCCCGCTCACCTACCGCAGCCCACTGAGCTGCCCAGGAAGTTCTTGCAGAAGATTCAGGGAACAGCCTGGAGCACTGCAGCGCAAGCGGCACACTGGTGGAAGTCTCCTTTCCCTTGTGGAAGCTGAAGGGTTATTTTGAATCTTTCAGACATCCCAATCTGTAAAACAGGAAGAATGATGACTGTTGAACATCTTTGAGTCCAAGGACAATTTACTAAGAGTGGGAAGGCAGGAGGCTCCAGGGATGCATAAAGTTCTCTCTGGTTGATTCCCCACTGGCAGGTTTGACCTAGGTTCAACCTAGGTTTGACTTAGGTATTCCCCACAGCCTCTGAGTTCGACACGGTTCCGTCCCAGCTTCACCCCCTCAAACTGTCAAATTTGGACTCCATCAGGGAGGTACAACTTTTTCAGCGAACCTAGGTCGAACTCAGGTCGAAGCTGGTAAAGTGGGGAATCATCGAGGAACTGTTCCCTCCGGTCAGCCAATCACAGTTCAGTGTTTTAGGCATGCTCAGAACAAAAGACTCGCAGCAGGGAAAAGTGCGCCCTTTAAAAAAAATCCTTCTTGTATATGAAGCGATGGCCATAATATAAACAGCACACATGTACACACTGCTTTTAGCTACATAGAGCACTGATTTGTGGCTATGTTGCCATTATGTAAAAAAAACGGATGCACGTTCATGTTCCCATGGTAACACGACAGCCAATCGGGAACAAAGAGCAGAAGAGGCGCTGAGGTGATCCCGCCCTCTGAGCTCAACTCTGGTGGGACAAACTCGGCTGCTGTGGGGAGTAATAATGGAGTCAACCTAGGTCAGTTCCTTTTCAGGGAACGGGGTCGAATCTAGTCAACTCTGCAGTGGGGAATCAACCTCTGTCTATGTAATTCCAGTTCCAACCCACAAAAGTTCCAAGTGCTTAATTGTGCCCAGTCTTTCATTGTATCATCATGTATTTGTCACATGGTAAGTACTTTCATGCTGCCTGAAAGCAGCCCAAGTTAGATACGCCCGCCCGTCATTCACAAATGCTTATCTCAGCATTCGCATCTGAAAGCATGTGTCCTTTGTTAAGCCTGTCTTGGGTATTTGGCTGTCTCTTTGATAGCCCTTGCAAAAATTTATCAGATAAGTATAATCGAGATGCTATGTGATATGGGGAAGCAAAAAAGGTCAAATGGAAAATGGAAAAATAAAAGGTGGCTGGAAAATCCAATCTAAACTGCTTCGCATTTTGTTCACACATTTTAGGAGGAAAAATTATATTACATGAACTTTAATGAATTTTAATTAACATGCAACTGACACAAGATGATTTTCTTGCAGCTAATTACTATGGATCTATATCAACATGTACCTTTGTAGAAGACCCATAAAACAAGGGGAAAAGGCAAGCCAAGTGAAACATCTAGTAAATTTGGTATGAATGTCAAATAAATAAATAAATAAATAAATAAATAAATAAATAAATAAATAAATAAATAAATAAATAAATATTTGGTATACTGCCCGATCCCCAGAGGGCTTAAACCCTCCCAGAAAGAGGAAGAGGGGGGAACGGTGGGTCCCAATGATGTTAAAGGACCCATATGGAGCAGAGGGGGGGCACACCCCTTCCTGCTCCCCAAGCCCCACCCCAAGCCTCAGTGCTTGAGGCCGGGACTGTAGTCTCTTCTGGCCTGCCTGGAGTGTAGACGACTGGGGAAGGCAATAGTGAACCCTGCTGTAAACGTAGTTTGCCTGGTAAAGGTCGAGATATGACGTAACCCCTCAGTCTGTAGTGATCTGGTGCTTACACAAGAAACTACCTTTTCCTTTAAAAGGATTATTAAGGCAAACTACCATCCCTATCAGAAACTCTTAATGCTGGCTGTGGTATTCTGTGTTTGACAGTGTTAGATTCCAGTACTTCTCCTCTTACTGCTGAGTGATTAGCTTCCAGGAAATGCTTCGGCCCCTCATAATCGAAGAAGTAAATATTTAATGCTTCTTTACACCATTCTTAGCTTGGCTCAATATACTATTACAGTACTTGCCCTTGCCTGACAATTATAACAATTTTTTTGATAGTGAGCACTGAAGCATTTGTGCTTGTTTATGGGAAAGTAATGCTCCGTGTGTAGGGCTGCCAGCCTTTAGGTGGGGCACGGAGATCTTCCTGCAGGACAACTGAGCTCCCGCTTACAGAGATCAGTTCTCCTGGAGAAAATGACTGCTTTGGATGGTGAACGTTGTGGAATTATCCTGTGTTATGATCCCTCCTCTCCCCAAACCCTGACCTCTCCAGGCTCTGGCCTCAAGCCAGGGGCGGGTGGGGGCGTGGCCACACCTCCCAAGCTCCACCCCCAGCCTCAGTGCTTATAAAAGCAACTCTCAGAGTCCGGGGACTGCAGTCTCTTCTCCCGGAGGGGAGGGAAGAAGGTACTGCCGGCTGGGAGCCCAGCTAGTGTGGGGGAGGGAGGGAGGGAGGGAGGGAGGGAGGGGGAAGGGGATGGGGGACAGAGCTTTGGATATATAATGGGGGGGTTGAGCCCATAACCCCCCCTTACCTACGTCCTTGAGCCATGTCATCGTGCCAGGGATGCTAATCATACCCTCCCCCCTATTTCACTTTGGCATTTCCTCCTGCTGCCCAGCTGAGCAATGGAAGCTGGTCACCTTAGTTGCTGGGACACAAAATGGCAGATTCTGCTCCTCATCTTCCTGACTTCTCTGGAACATAACAGAACCCAAGGAAGGGAAGTTTCTACCTCTCCAGTTACTCCCCTCTTGAGCGAACCTCCAAGTCATTCTTCTCCCCTCCCACCTACTCCAGGTTCCTTGAAAACCTCAGTTTCTAAAATACCTACTGCAATCTGTTCGCTCTGTTCCCTCAAGGCACTGAAAATTACTGCATAATTCAGGTCTTCCCCAAACTTTCAGGCCTTGACATTTTTTTTAAAAAAAACAATTATTTAATTACAGCGTCCCCGGTGAATCTTTCCAACTTCTTATGATTTCTGTTTGCTGTCTAGAAAGAATTAATATTTGCCGTGAAAATGAAGTGTGGGACGCACACAACACACAAACACACACACAGCTTAGATGCCTTCCTCTGAAAGGAAAATATGTAACAGAAACTGTTTCTCTTCCAGGGCTCCATGCTGTTATCGCTATCCCACAGCTCTGTTACGCATTCAACGAGAAGACTACTTGAAACAGAAGAAGACTCATCATCCTGTTCCAAAGCACTCCGCCAGGCACACTGTCCTCCCTCAAAAACAGTCACATTTTCTTCTTTTTCTCTGACTGGAAATCAACCCAACTACCACTAAAAAATATTTAAGCACCTATAATAGCTACTGGGCAGAAGAGAGTGAACAACAGTTTGTGTCCTCACAACTTAAGGACTTAAAGAGCAGCAGTGGCGTAGGAGGTTAAGAGCTCGTGTATCTAATCTGGAGGAACCGGGTTTGATTCCCAGCTCTGCCGCCTGAGCTGTGGAGGCTTATCTGGGGTATTCAGATTAGCCTGTGCACCCCACACACACCAGCTGGGTGACCTTGGGCTAGTCACAGTTCTTCTGAGCTCTCTCAGCCCCACCTACCTCACAGGGTGTTTGTTGCGAGGGGGGAAGGGCAAAGAGATTGTAAGCCCCTTTGAGTCTCCTACAGGAGAGAAAGGGGGGATATAAATCCAAACTCTTCTTCTTAAGGTATCTCTAAATATGAAAGCAAAGGTCACCCCGCCCTCAGCCTAAGGTTGTGACCCCCACCCCCACATGCAGACTAGGGGTACCAAGTTCCCATGGGGGGTTTTCTCTGGAAGTGATGTCATGTGTTCACCCAACAGTGCCCCCTAGGCACCACCAATTGCTTGGGGAGCTGCGAGAGAATCTCTCTTCTGTGAGAGCAACTCAATATTACTTTTATCATGTGAGGTGGGGCCTCGTATGTCATCACCCATTCCTGCTGCCAGGAGTGAGAACATGCTTTGCTCAACACCACTGCCATAAATGCCTCCCCAGCAGTAGCAGCCCCATGCAAGATCCTGATATTAAGTAGGGATAATGGACATTCTTCTGATTGATCATTGATCACAGAGTGACTATGTGATGAAAACTTCAAGCAACTGGAGATGATTAGGTTCTGTGTAGGAATAACAACATGTTGGCACGCTTTCCCCTTGATCTCCTGCTGTCACGTAGTGTGAGATCACACCTTTCAGTCCTGCCTGTTGGATAAGTCTACCCTGGCATACATTCATATGCAGGGGCGGAGCAAGGGGGAACTGTGCTGGGCCATGTGAGTGCCCAGCGCCCTGCCATGGCACTACCTGCCCCACCCTGGAACGCCCCTGACCATGCCCCCACCATGCCCCTACACTGGGGCGCGCCTGTGGCATCATGCCCCCCATCCCATGGGGGCTACGCCACTGTTCATATGTGCATATAACATTTGAATAGAGTGTACACATGAACAATCCCACATGTATTAGCCCAGACCCGTGCAATTGAGTCTTGGCTTTTCTAGTGGAACCTGATTCCACTGTTCAAGCCTACATGCCCCATGTACTATATACACTTGCCCTATTCAAGTGGAGCAAGGCAGGGTGGCGATGTGATCTATGACATCATATGCGCCGGCAACCGTATGAATGCATCATTTTAATTTTGTTTGGGCTGGCGGCCATTTTATTTATTTATTTATTTATTTATTCATTCATTCATTCATTCATTCATTCATTCATTCATTCATTCATTCATTCATTCATTCATTCATTCATTCTTTAGACTTTTATACCGCCATGTCCCCGAAGGGCTCCGGGCGGTGCATAGTACAGTCATAGTACAGTCATAAGACAATAATAAAATAGCTAAAACCTATAAAAGCAGCGATAAAAACAATGAAAAACTAGATATAAGAGATATAATAATTATAAGTGGCGTCCGACAACCCCATTTTAAAAAATCCTCTCCTAAGAGGGAGGGACGGCGAGTCCCATGAGATGATAAGAGGCCCAGGTGTAAAAAGCCAAGGAAAAGGGGGGGGGCACCATCAGCGGCCGGTCCCTCCAAAGGCCCGGCGGAACAGCTCCGTCTTACAGGCCCTGCGGAACTCACCAAGGTCCCGCAGGGCCCGGACAGCTGGAGGAAGAGCGTTCCACCAGGCCGGGGCCAGAGCCGTAAAAGCCCTGGCCCGCGTGGAGGCCAGCCGCATCATTGAGGGGCCAGGGACCACCAGTAAGCTGGCCTCCACTGAGCGAGGCTGCATGGGGTGATGCGGTCCCAGGCCGCGCAAGGCCTTGAAGGGCAATACCAACACCTTGAAGGTGATCCGGATTGCCCACCTCCACGTGCCACCTGAAGATCTCCTACCATTTCAACTAATCTCCATATGAACATGATCAGTTCCCCTGGAGAAAATATCTGCTCTGGAGGCATGATAGGCAGCTGAGGTTCCTCCCCTCCCCAAACCCTCCCCTCCCTCAGGCTCCAACCTCAAACTCTCCAGCTATTTCCCAGTCAAGAGCTTGCGACCCCTTGTTCAGCTGTGGATCATGTAAGGAGACCAGTTTTAGCCAAAGGCAGAATGAATCCTGCCCAAACAGAGACGTTCGAGCTGGAGGAGTCATTGAGCAAGTTCCACCAGATATTCTCACCCTCTAATTGCTCTGAAACAATGCACAAGGGAAGGAGAGTTATTTCAAGGAATCACAACATGTGCTTCGATTCCAGCACAACCTGTTTAGAAACATATTGCGTTGTTGGTAAAGTTTCCAGTCGAACTACATATCTGTCTAATAATCCCATGCTATTCGTCTCTTTGGACGGCTTCTTGATAATTACCTGCATCTCTAATCTTTTATAGACTTGCAGTGTGGAGAAGCCGGTCTTTCTGGTCTGCCGGATCAGCCACGTTTGCTGAGTCACAGTTTTTACGGGTACATCACAAGCAAGCAAGTCCTGGGAGACAACCAAGTTGTCACCACAAATTAACACTCTGCCCTTCCGTGAATTTCAGGAGATGGGAGACGCCTCCTGGCAAATAGTAGCAGAGCCGGGGAAGCAACCCAATTGTGTGTTTGGATCCTTGCAAATTTTCTGTTTTAATGCTCAGAAGGAGGAATTCCTGCAAGGAGAAATTACTGCAATTGCTGTCAAGTCACATCTAGGCTGGTGTCCATCATTATACCCTGTAAAATACTATGCCTTATTCAAAGGATTCTCTCATCTCTCTCTCTCTCTCTCTGTCCTGAAACCTGCCAATCAGGTGCCAATCCTGCATCTGGTGAAGTAAACCTGAGATCATGAAAACCTCTTTTGAAATGGTTAGTGTGGCAGAATGGCTTGCTTTGACTGGCAGGCCCTATTCCACCCCCAAGCCTCTACCAGGGGTTGCCACCTTTTCCTGGGGAGGGCTTGTAAACTGCTGCCACCACCTGACCCATCTGAGGAACTACCCACTGGGGAGGGTCAGGGCTCCCCAGCTTCCTTTCCAATTGAGGCCCAACTTCCTTTGGTGACCCAGCAGAAAGAGCCTGGACCTCTCTGCTCCCAGCAATGTATCAGTTCCCTGGCCCCACCCTCTTTTGACCTGGTCAGGTTGGGTCTAGATATATTTTTCCCCTGGGTCAGGGAGTCCTTTCTGAGTTCCCTCTGGAATTTTCAAGTCCTCCAAATCTATGATACCTAATTGTAGAAGAGAAGAAGGGGAGGAAAAAGGCGGAGGGAAGGAGCCATTCAAACATAATTCAAAAAAAGGTTCAAACATAATACAAGAAGAAGAAGAAGCAGCAGCAGCAGCAGCAGCAGGGATTAGTTTAAACATGGATAGTTTGTGAAATTAGGATTTGGCCCACAGACAGTCACTGAGATCTTGGTTTGCCTCAAGAAATGTTGTTTTCCGCTGCCTCTTCCACAGAGATTTGGCAGACAGCACACTCTGCATTGTGACCAAGTCAAGTGTGTGTTAAGATGCTGCAACCAATTAACATACTACATTTCTGTGAATTTCAGGAGGTAGGGGACATTTCCTGACAAATAGCAGCACCATTTGCAGGGTGGTTGTATGAACAATCCCTGCCAGTCTGTGCATAAATTAGCAAAGGGGGATTTTTTAGGACCAGTGAGTGTCTCATCGTTGTCACTGGCAGGAGATGGAACTCAGTGCCTGGCCAAGGGCTATTGAGACAGAGCAGCGTGGCTGCTTTTAAACCACTTATCACTCAGTAAAGCAGCTGGCCACAGAGTAATTGTAAGCTTCTTTGACAAACCCCGTTTCCTCCCAACTGCTTCTTGCCCTAAATGGCTGAGTTTGGAGCCCCTTCTGGTCTTTTAAAGGGCCTTTTAAACTGCGCAGGGTATTGTTTGATACCAAACGAGGGAGCTCTCTGAGATGGTTTTCAAATGCTCTACAAATCAGTGAAACTTGCTCCCTGAATCCTGACCACCAGAGTCTTGTCAGGAAATCTCTTGGGGAGGATTTGAAAACGGGGTTTCGTTGGACGCCTCTTATTATTCGTACTGCTGTTTTTAAAGATTTTAGTAATTCTATTTATGCTATATGAGATTTTATGTTGTACGCTGCCCGGAGCCCCTTGGGGATGGGGCGGTATAAAAATCTAAATAATAAATAAATAAATAAAAATGTTCTTTCACCCCAGTCTTCTGATTCAGTATAACGTGTTACGATCAGTTTTAAATGGGGCAGAACATGTGTGTTCAGGGGGTGGACCTGCCTGTTAATCGTTGGTTGCCCAGGTCACCCAGACGGCTAAGGCGGCGTTCTACCATCTGCGGCAGGCTAGACAACTGGCCCCCTACCTCTCCCGCTCTGATCTGGCCACAGTGATCCATGCCACGGTCACCTCTAGGTTAGACTACTGTAACTCGCTCTACGCGGGCTTACCTTTAGCCATGATCCGGAAATTGAAGCTCGTGCAAAATGCGGCAGCCAGGTTGCTGGCGGGAACACTTATTAGGGACCGGATTACTCCTTTAAAGCTATTCGTGGCCTTGGACCAGCATACCTACGGGACCGTCTCTCCCTATATCGCCCTGCTAGGCCCCTTTGCTCCTCGGAGGCGGACCTTCTGGTGATCCCTGGCCCCAAAGTGGGGCCTCCACAAGGGCCAGGGCTTTTACGGCCCTGGCCCCTACCTGGTGGAACAGGCTCCCAAGCGAGATCAGGGCCCTGCGGGACATACAGAGTTTCCGCAGGGCTTGTAAAACGGACCTGTTCCGCCAGGCATTTGGCCAGCCGGGATAACACCTCACTTCTGTGGAAAAATCTGGCCTCCTGTGGGGGTAGGAATGGGGAAGGGGAAACAATTTTAATCGCCGTCTCAACTTTGAATTTTATAATTTGTATATGGTTTTAACTGGGATTGGGGGTGAAATGGATTTTAATTGTTTATATGAATGATGGACACCGCCCTGAGCCCTACGGGGAAGGGCGGTATAGAAATTTAATAAAATAAAAAAATAAATTAATTAATGTACTTGAAATCTTAGGTGGGCTCCTGCTCTAGAGGGCCCCCAGTGGTCAAGGGCAAGTCAAACCAAGTAGTCTGCTATATTATATAACAGTCAGAGCCATAGCGAGGGGGAACTGAGCCCGGGGCATACTTGCACCCTGCGCCCATTCCATGCCCCTGCCTGCCCCAGAATGCCCCTGCCAGGCCCCGGAACACCCCCGCCACACCCCCACACCAGTGCGCACCTGGTGCGTCTCGCCCCTCTTCCCCCTTGGCGCTACACCACAGATGAGAGTTACCAGTGAAAGGAGATGAACTGAGGTTTCAAGACAGCACCACGGCCCACCTGGAAGTTGGCCACCCACTGCACTATTCTATCTTGCATTAACTTTTCCAGTCTCAAAGTGCACAGATACTGGGAGTCAGGCAAGATCAAGACTTCACAAAGAGTTCTTTTCATTTGGATGGTCTACCATGATGAAAATCCACTCTTTGGGATTTTACCCAACTATGAACCGGTTTAATAGAAGAACACTTGAGCTGGGTGTCTTAGAGTCCCCCCCCCCCAAACCTATATCAGATCAGGGGGAAAAAAACTGAGAGGCTGTAGCTGAGAAAAAGGAAGATTCCCAGCTGTGAGGAGGTATACGTTTCTTAAAGGTGATTTGCTAAGCTGTGGTTTAGGTGCAGACGGAGTTGCTGAAAGACCTTCTGGTAAGTATGTGAAAGGAAAGAGAAGCTACGAAATGTGTGGTTTGGCTGGTCAAAGTGTCTTGGAAGATTCCTGGCAGGCATGTCTGGAACCTTAGAGAACAGCTTTTGCAAAGTCATTGGCCCATTATTCAGGGAATGCTTACCTTGAGGCTCTTTGCACTGCCAGCTCGTAGGGGGCTCTCCTCATGTTTCTCTGTTTACACCTGAGTAATCAGTCACTCCTGCCACAGAGCTTTTCTGCAGAGAACTCTCCCGGGCCTGGTTCCCTTAACTCCGCCCACTGACTGATCCTTAACCTCATTAGAGATCTCAAGATTGCTGGCTTAGACTTTTATGCTACATTTATATCAATATTACTGTTCCAAAAATAATCCTCTTCCACTCTTCAAATGAAAGTGACAAAGCAATTCCTTGGACCACATGTTGCTAAAGAAGGCAACCAAGTGGTAGAGCTGATATTCTCTCCCCCTCCCCTCCATAAGTGCTTGCGCACATGCATGCACGCACACACACACACACCTTGCTGCTGCCGCCGCCATTGGAGGACAGAGAGGCTTGTTATTTCCAAGCACTCTCTGATATGATTATATCAATATCTCAATATGAAATGCTGAAGTTGGTATGAGTCAATGAGCTTCTTTTCTGTGACTTGAAGGGACCGGCAATATGGAAGGTGGAGAATGGGGAGAAAGGTGTGGGTGTCAGTGTGAGGGAGTAGGAATGTAGGCTGTGGGTGGAGGGAAGATCTCCCGGGCAAAGCTGTGCTCACTGGCAAATCTGTCCCATTCTGGCTGTGAAGCAAATTAAAAGTCAAGCTAGAAATGGTCTTGCTTGCTACAGAGAGAATGGAAAGGAAAGTGGGGCTTGAGGAAATAAATGTTGCCACAATAGGCACAGTTGCAGCAGACACCTTTTGCATAATCGGCCATTATTTTGAATAGGAAACTTCTTCAAGCAACATTCAAAGACGATTTGGAGGAAGATGGAAGAGGAGCAGTTAGGAATGGCTAAAATCTGAATTCAGCCTTTTATTCACAGGTGCACTGGGATGTATGCTTGTCTTGGATAAAACGTGGCCACAACATATGCCTGGACACTTGCCTGGAAAAGAGTGTAATTGAACTTTTGCCTGGCCCATTGAAAGCAACAGAAATAGTGTTCTTTAAAACACTAGCCAAGGGAAGCCCCAACTAATCCAAGGAGAAAGAAGCCCAGAACAAAAGAACCCATTCAACCATCTGGGGTTGCCAGGGCCACACTAGAGATGAGGGCAGAGGTGGGATCCAGCAGATTCTCACAGGGTCCCGAGAGTAGGTTACTAATTATTTGTGTGTGCCGAGAGAGGGTTACTAATTGGTGATTTTGCCGCGTGATTTTTGCCCCTCCTCTCAGCAGTAGCGCACAGAACTTGAAGCAGTCTAGCAGGAGGTGCACCGGCGTGTGTGGCAGCCTGCGCCTGCGTGCATTCGTTTCCCGCCTGAGGACCGGCGCAGTGACTGCGTCCTTGCCACAGCCCCGCCCAGGAATGCCCCGCCCCCGGAATGCCCGGCCATGCCCCCGTCGTGCCCCGCCCAGCCCCATTGGCGCTACGTTACAGTTTGAATCCCACCACCATGGGAACCTGTTACTAAAAATTTTGGATCCCACCACTGGATGAGGGATATCCTTTTCAGGGGCCCCTCCTTCTGGCACCAATCAGCTGGCTAGCAGGAGACTCACTCACAGGAAAACTAGGCCCCGGTTTGCATCAATGGCAATGCCGCACTGGAAGTGATTTCATCTGGTGAACGACAGCAATGTCCACTGTAAGTGACATCACATCAGCAGAGGGACACTCTGGTATTTGGGAAACAATTCTATGGTAAAAATGATTGCTAGCATAGAGCTTTTGCCTAAATACCAGAGCACCCCTGTTTCGCCAGTGGTGCAATGTCATTTCCGGTGCGTACCAGAAAATGTCTCCATTGGCTGGAGATACTTGGCAACCCTACAACCATCTGAATGGCTAGTTTCAAGTGTGGACACTAAGCCATTCTATCACACGAATCTCCAATGTATTGTCGAAGGCTCCCTTCCCAGATTTTGCCACCCTTATACGCCACTCCCAGATCTCCAGGAATTTTTCAACCTAGAGTTGGCAACCATAGCAGTGGGCAGGTGTACACGTTTTCAGGTAGGTTCTAGGAAGCCAGCAGAAATTAGAGGAGGTTTCAGATTTATTGCTTTTTATGGATCCAAGCGTAGAAATGCACATTGATTAATTGTGTGGCAATTAATGTCATGACATGCTCTGGATCAGTGATTCCCAACCAGGGTTCCGTGGTACCCTGGGGTACCATGAGCACGTCCCAGGGGTACCATGACAATGCTACCACCTGCCCCCCCGGAATCAAATGGATTTTGAAGGGGGGGGGGGTTGGAAGCCTCATGGGCTCCCTTTAAACAACATTGAAAAACAGCATTGTTTTATTTGCCTAAATTCGGCGTGGATTGGGCGTGGATTGGGGGGGGGGGTAGATTTAAAGGGAGCTCTCCCTTTAAATCCCCCCAGTCCATGCCAAATTTAGGCAAACAAACAACACGGCTGTTAATGCTGCTTTCCCTCTCCTCCCCTCCCTCTGCTTGCCACTCCCCCCACCTACAGGCCAAAAACGAAAAAACCCTAAAAAATGCAAAAAAAAAAATCAAACGAACCTCAAGGGTACCCTGAGATGTGAAGAGCGAGGTCAAGGGTACCACGACGTTGAAAAGGTTGGGAAACACTGCTCTGGATTCTGATTTAGGGAAATACAAACCCTTCTCAGACTGGGACCCTGGGTTTGCCTTCTCTCCCACCGGCCTTTCCCTTCCTGCTGGAATAGTGTGTAGTTTCTCGCTTTGTGGCTGCACAGTCCTGGAGATGTAATTCAAAGGGCTGAGCAGTGATTGCAAAGAGAACTATAACAATCAAGTTTCCTGCCTTTGGCAATTACTATTTGAACCTGAATGTTCCATTAGCATCCTTTTTGCATGTAATTTGCTATTTTACTTCTCTAAGGCATCACTCTGATTGCCTTTTAACATTTCCCTGCTTTTCTGTATTATTATTTTTGACATGCAGAGCCCTGCTTTTTTGGCGAATGGAAATCAGAATAATGTTCAGTTTTATCTGATTTCTTCCCTCCACAAGTCCTTTTCTTTCTTTCTTTTGGAAAAAGGGAGATTTGTCGCGAAAAGAGACTCTTCCCTTTGAAGGGTGAAATAAACCACCCTAAGATCTCACGGTTGAGGTGTGTGACAATATTTAGGGATGTATAGAATCTTCTCCTTCCTGGAAAATGTCGGTAGTCACATCAGTATTGATTTGGTTTTTCTCAAAAACTGTCTAACTTTTTGAATACAGTTTTAGAAAATATCCATCAATATCCATCCTTGCTCAGAACTTTTTTTGTGGGGGTGGGGGCAGAGGTGGGATCCAACCAGTTCTCACCACTTCTCTAGAAGTAGTTACTAATTTTTCCTGAGTGCCGAGAAGGGGTGACTAAAGCAACCTCCCTGCCCAATAGGGATTGGAGGTGCGTGTGTGCAGCGGCGCCACTGTTTGAATCCCACCACCATCGGAAACTGTTATGAAAAATTTTGGATCCCACCACTGAGTGGGGGGATCTTCCACTTATATGTCTGTGAAATTTTGATTGAGGTAGATTTACCCCAAGGAGATTTGCAGAGCAGCACGGACACAACTGGAAGCGACAACACCACATCATGGGACATTCTAGGATTTACTTAAAACTGTATGGTCAAAAATTATATAGTTTCTGTTGAATCCTAGAGCTCCTCCCTATGACATGGCGACAGAAGTGATGTCACAGGGCTGTGGGATGTTGTTTTGTTCCTCCCATTTTTGCCCTGCCATCCTGTAAGTGGCTGGGGAAGAGGATGAATGGCAGGAGGCTGCTGGGTCAGTCCAGTTTGAAGAAAAACGCTCACATTCACTACACCGTTTATTTCAGAATAAAACTCTGAGGCCTCTTTAGAAGTACAGTGGAACCTCGGTTTTCATTGCCTTCGGTTTTCATCGGTTTCGGTTTTCATAGATCTTTTCAGTGAAAAATTTGCTTTGGTTTTCATCAATTTGCAGTCAGGTGCAGGAGTTTGTGGAGAAAAATCACCCGGACCAAGTTGTTGCAGGCCGTGTCTGCAACTTGTTTATTGACAATGTCTTGCCCCATTACAGACAAATCTTAAAGAGGTGTCAGAAACAGACCTCTTTGGACAGCTTTCTGGTGCGACATCGGTCCACTGGCTCTGAAGCTGGTCCTAGTGTTATTGTTTGTTACTGTTTTCAGCATTAAACACTATGTTTATTCACCAAAAATGTGTTTTTGGTATGTTTTTTGGAGTGCCTAGAACATAATGCATACCCTTTGGTTTGCATTACTGTACTGTAATGCATACCCTTTGGTTATTTTTGTTTTAGTTGGAACCACAAAATCACGGTGTCTGGAGCCACAAAATAAACAACTTGCTTCAGCCTACTACTATGGCAAAATCCTTAATTCTTTTGCCTCCGATTTTTTTTATAAAGAGATTTCTCCCAGATAGAGATACCCTTAGATGTTGCAAAATGGAATACAAGATTATTCCATAGCTAAATGACAAGAGATTTGAAAGGCCCAAATCTACCTGTAAAGTGATCTGAATATTTTCAAAACTGGAAAATAATAGATAGTACACTAGAAAGGCAAACGGGACTCAAATGGATAGCACTGTCTGGTGGATGGGGACATGAACCTCAGATTTGTTGCGGCAACACATATTTAGAGAATCTTTTTTATTGGGGTTTGTTTGGTTTCTGGGTTGTATGGCTGTGTTCTAATAGCATTTTCTCCTGACGTTTCGCCTGCATCTGTGGCTGGCATCTTCAGATGTGCCAGCCACAGATGCAGGTGAAACATCAGGAGAAAATGCTACTAGTACACGGCCATACAACCTGGAAATGACACAATACCCCAGTGAGTCCAGCCGTGAAAGCCTTCGACAATAAAACTATTTTATTTATTACAAATGCATGTCACGTACTGTACTTATCTTTGCAAACTCTGGAGGCTAGATTTGCATAAATTTGCAAAAATTATCTAGCATGGTCAATTTTTGAACATTTATTTTATTTTATCAAATTTATATCTCGTTTTTCCTGACCAGGGTCGCCGGGCTCGGAGCAACATGCATATTTAAAACACTAAGTGTACAATAAATGCGCAAAACTAAAATTAACATCTAACCTTTAAAGTACCCAAAAGATGGCAACTAAGCAGCAACACAAAGCTATGATGAACATCCTCTGAACCTCGGCACAGTCCCTTTACTAAGAACTGTCGAAGCATGGGGGGAAATTAAGAAGAGGGGAGCAACATAGAATGTAATATGCATGTTGGTGGTCAGTAGTTGGGAGGCTGACCGATGGAATCAGATGGTCCCAAGCAAAAGTCCAGCGTACATTTCTGGGGGATTCCATATAGTAGATGTATAATGGGTTGCAGTCATTATAAAGAAACCCATTCTCCTTTTTCCTTTTTTAAAAAAATATGTTTATTGTATAGTTTGAAATAATCGTTCTATTTACATCTTTCTGATATAATTTCCAAACAATACATTTCCCCTTTTTTTCCTCCCACCCTCCCCTAATATTATGTTTTACTTTTCTTTAACCAAACAGCAGTAAGTTCATGCGTTGTTATCTTCTTATCCATATGTCTTCTTTGACTCCCATCTCCTTCATCCAATTCTCATAACTTGTCCATATCTTCATTATTTCATTCTGTTTTTCTTGCCATGCTTTATTCTTTGATAATATTTCAAAAATGTCTAATGTCACTTGTTCCCCATATATATTCCAACCGTTTCTGAATCGTCCATTTTTTCTTATCTTTCCATCCAAACGCATATCCACTGCATGTATTGCTCCTTAATCAACGCTTTTATACATATTTCTATATTGTACGTATCTATTTTTTTCACCATCAATTATTCACATAATTAATAGATCATTTCTTAATTCCACTTTATTTTTCACCAATTTCTCTTTCCATAGCAATGCCTTTTCCCAGAATCTTTTTGCTTCTTTGCATTCAATCCACATATGGCTATAATGTGCATCTTGGTCTCCACAGTGCCAACATTTTGGAGATAATCCCTTAACCATATATGCAAGTTGTTTGGGAGTTCTATACCATTTTAAAATCAACTTTCTTTCCAACTCCATATATTTTTCAATTTTTATTTTTCTCCCATTCTCCTTTTTTTCTGTTCACATGTGTGCTTGATTGGCATAATTAGTAAACAGTGTGCATAATATACAAAGGAGGCCTGCTCCCCCCTGTATTTTTCTCTCCCATTTGAACTTACCTGTATTGCTTAATAAACCCTGTTCAAAAGAGAGCCATAATGCTCGCCAGGTTTAATGTTATGCCTTCTGCCTGGGCACGCATGATGTACCGGATGCGCACCGGGGGTGTTCTGGGGCTTGGCAGGGGCGGGCGGGATGTGTCAGGGGCGCAGGGTGCACACATTCTCCCAGTGCAGTTTCCCCTGGCTCCAGCCCTGGACTTCAGTGTGGTATAATGACACAGATTTCACTTACCAAAGTGGCCATTTCCTTCAGAACTGATCTCTGTCACCTTGAGAGAAGTTGAAACCCCAGGAGATCTTCAGCTCCTTCCTGGAAGTTTAAGGAAAAAATAGGAATAGCATAACCAAATGCATATATGCTACATTAGTAAGGTTGTGCAAGTTTGGCACATGTTTACAATCAATTTTTTTATTCATCACAGCAATTTATATTGATACTTCCAGTACTGTCATCAACAAAAACACTGTTAGCTTTTTATATATATAGACTAGCGGGGCCCGGCCACGCGTTGCTGTGGCTTATTGTGGTGAAATGGAAAAGGAACAGTAGCAGCAAATCAATTGCAGAGGCCAGCAGTACGTGCTCATGCAAACACGCAGCCTGATACTGTGCGATGTCATTGATGTGTGATGCCCCAAGATTCCCTTCGGGCGAATGGAAAGGCACCCCTCCCACACATCTAGGCTGGCTGGTCATGATCCTTTACCTGGGAGTAAGTTTGGTTGGTGGCAATGGGTGTCGCTTTTGAGGAAACCCTCTGCGGGGCGCAACGCAGCCATTCAAAGTATGTCACGGTTGCTGTACCGAGCTTACTCCTGAGTAATGCGTGCCTGGTTTTCTTAACTGTAACCGCAGTATTCAGGGAATCTAGGGTGCCTGGCCCCTCCCTCCTGTCCCTTGCATGTCGCCCTTCACTCTCTCCCCTCCCTCACTTCTCTTCCCTTGCATGCCACCCCCCCCCCTCCCTCCCTTCCCTTTCCCTCCTCTAGGGTGGGTCATATCAAGATGCTGGGCCCCCTGCCTCCCCTCCCTTGCATGCCATCCCTCAGTCTCTCCCCTCTCTCACTTCTCTTCCCTTGCATGCCTCCCCCTCCATTCCTTTCCTCTCCCTCCCTCTCTTCCCTTTCATGCTGCCCCTCCCTCTACCTCATTTCCCTTTCTCTCATGTGTATGTGTGTGTATGTGTTTCACTTCCACTCGAGTTACTGCCTATGTGCTGTTTCCACTGCTCATATTTGGCCATCTGAGTGAACATTCTAAGCAGCATGAACATTCTAAGGGTGACAGTTACACACAGGCAGCTGCATGTCCTTCACCATGGAGTGCCAGGAAAAAGACGTTTTACCTGGGCCAGGTGTGAAATTTCAGGTATGTGAACATCTAAAAACACTCTCGCCTGGCTGACTACAGTGGCTGGGAATTTTCAGAGGAATTGGCCCAGCAGTTACTGAGGTATACTATCATCAACAAAAACACTGTTAGCTTTTTATATATATAGATAATTAAATTTGCCACAGTAAGTAACACATTTTTACAGTTCTGTTAGACATACATCTAAATATGAGACAAAATATTTTATGTGTTGTCTCTTTAAATACTGTCTCTTTCTTCTTGTTTTCTTTCTTCACAGGAGCCACTTCCTCCTTGGTGGATTCTGTACAGAATTTGTATAATGGGTTGCAGTTATTATAAAGGAACCCATTTTCCTTTTTCCCATTCACATGTGTGCCCTTCACATATTCAGGCAGAGATTGTAGCCTATGGAAAAGTATTGTTTTACACTGTTATCAGACTTACTCTACTACTGAGAGGTGGTCAATTGGCATGGTTATAGACTATCATCCCATTTGGGACATAGATTGGCTTATTATTTGTTCTTTGTTGCATTCAACAAAATGCAGTCTCCATCAGCAATGGCGCTTCTTTGGAATTATTGCAAAGGTATTTCTTTTAGAAGATGAAAAGTCTGACTGTAGTTTTTAGTAGCAATGATAGGGTTTTTTTATTTTAAAAATGAAACACTTTATATTACTGATATTTTTCTTTCAGTGTCCCTTAACTCTGCAGGTCCAAATAATTTTGATAAAAACTATTCCCCCAGAATCCCAGAAAATGGTTCCATAAAATGCCACATGTCGTTTGGAGTACAAAAAGCAGATGGACGAGATTCATTCAGTCTATACCTTTATTTCATCCCATCGGCAAAATGTGTTTCATCAAACCTCTTACTGCAGAATGTTAACAAAAGGCCTTTCATCTGAGGTTTGTCAACAGAATGTGATTTTATTCCAATCATTCTGTCAAGGAGAAACACCATAAAGTCATTTTGCCCACAGTCATAAATTATATGCTTTTAGGAAGAAAAAAGAAAGCGTAAAATTCTCTCTGATGACAATGAAAAGAGATAACAGGAGGGAGGGGTTGTCAAGAAAATATTAATATAAAAATATTGTGGTCCATTGTTATGTTCAGACAGGACTTAACCCAAAGCTTTACAGAAGAAGTTTTGTTTAGACTGTCTAAAGCCCTGTCTAAATTTTCAGCAGTTTGTACTTGGTTTCTGTGCAGTACAGAATAACTCTCTCTTTGTGGTTCCAATACCACCTCCCCACCCCGCCCAATTAGGGCTGCCAAACCTGGCAAATCGGCAGGAGGTTTGGAGGTAGGGACATGAGGGATGCTACATGACATGCTCTAAAATATCACTTCTAGAGAAAACCCAGAAATGATACAGGGCAGCTCTAGGAATTGCCAGAAAAATCTATGGTTTTGCTCTATGGTGATTCCTAGAGCTACTCTAGGCCACTTCTGGGTGTTGCCTGGAAGGGACATAGTAGCACACATGATGTCAACGTTTATTTTAATTCTTCTTCCATTGACATTTGGAGGAAGATGGGCAATGGGAGGTCTTCCTCCATGGTTAGAGGCCCAGCAGCCCAACCCTCCCACACTCTATGTATTGTTCCAACAAGCTCCTTTGCAACAATTATACCTGTAAGTGTGTACAATTTTGAAAGTGGCCCCATTCCACTTTTCAGATGTGCTGGCTGTAGAACACTGTGCTATCTGTGTGTTATGATACAAGTGTGTAACCCCCTCCCTTTGCAGATGAGGGACACTCAGTACAACAACATCCCAATAAGTTGCTGGCACAACTATTAGCATCCCCCCCCCCCATTCTAACCACTCTGGCTTTTGGGACAAAACTCTATGGTAAAAAATGATTTCTACCATAGGCTTTGCCTGGAAGGGACATAGTAGCACATATGATTCCAATACTTATTTTAATTCTGTTTCCATTGACGTTTGGAAGACAACGGGCAAGGACGACTGCCAACGGGAAGTCTCCTACTATGGTGAGAGGCCCAGCCCCATGGGACGGTGTAGAGGCAAAGCTGAAGAATGCTTCTCTACAAGAGAAGGGCAAGTTTTGGCTCAGTAGTTACACTTTGTGCCTCCAGTGGGCTCATTCTACCATGTGGGAACTCCAAAGGGGGCAGGGGAGATGAAGGAACTGTGTGAGCACCATGTGGTATTGCAGGGGTGGGGCAAGGGGGAACTGCGCTCCTACCACAGCACTGCCCACCTCGCCCCAGAACGCCCCGGAGTGTGCCCAGGGTGTCGCTCCCCTGTCCCATGGGCGCTACGCCACTGTGGTATTGACATCTGTGGCAGATAACAGTCTCTGTCATATTGGCGAGACTGCCTCAGCAGACCAGCCTTAAATCTGACTATAATGAAGGCAGGCACAATCAAACTTCTCCAGGCTCCACTTTGAAAACACTCTGTGTGCAAGAATGGAGTTTTGCCTCACTGAGTCTGGTAATCATCACAGCATGGTGGACGGCCAGCATTTGCTTTACCCATAACATTTGATCCTCTTGCTTTTTTTCATGACAGTTAAGCTTAAGAATGGATTCTGCAGCATCTTCCCTACATTAAATAGATGTCATTACATTCCGAGCCTCTTATCCTAGCTCCAATGTGCAAACCTAAGCTTTAATTAAGTTTTAAGTTAAATAGGTTTCCAGCGTCTTAAGTGTAAGCAGAGAGCAAAGATGGAGGGATCAGCAGCTCATTTCTGGAAATTCCATGTGATGGAAAATTTGACTCGTTGAGGCCCAATAGGAGCCCTATTTCACAGACATCTTCAAACAGCAGGTGCAGGCTAATTGTGGTTTCTATAGAATCGAAATATTGTGGAAGAAAGCAGGAACCAACTTTTAACACCCTGTAGCTGGACTGAGTGTCCTCTATTCATCTTTTCCCAAGCTTCGGTAAAAGGAATCTTGTATTAACAGTCTATAAAATGATGCTGCCAATTGTGACTAAGTTCATCCATCCAACTCTCCGGTAAAAGCTTTGAGCAGCTGCAGACAGAAAAAAGATTAAATAAAGGGGGGCCAAAAAAAGACTCCTCTGCCTTGAATCACCTTGTAAATAAAATGTGTCCCCCAGATATTCTTTTCTCCCTTGGCCTAAGAACAGTGGTGTAGCTCCCATGGGATAAAGGGGGGTGCAACACCCTGGGCGTAGTCACGATGGAGGCGTGGCTGGGCCATGGAGGGGGCGTGGTGGGGGTGGGCAGCACAGTGGCAGGGGCGCAGGGTGCACACATGCACCCCGCACAGTTTTTCCTTGCTCCGCCTCTGCCTAATTTGAAAGGGGGAATTAACCTTGTCTTCTCTTGTGCCTGCTGTATTTCTTTGATGACATTTTCCCCCTTACATACAGAACACTCACTCACTCACTCTCTCTCTCTCTCTCTCTCTCTCTCTCTCTCTCTCTCTCTCTCTCTCTCTCTCTCTCTCTCTCTCTCTCTCCTCTCTCTCTCTCTCTCTCTCTCTCTCTCTCTCTCTCTCTCTCTCTCTCTCTCTCTCTCTCTCTCTCTCTCTCTCTCTCTCTATCTATCTATCTATCTATCTATCTATCTATCTATCTATCTATCTATCTATCTATCTATCTATCTGGGTGGGTAGTGTGTTGGCCAAGTTTGCAGATGATACCAAATTAGGTATGTGATTGGGAATACAAAGGATTGCTTGAGCTCCAAGCGGACCTTGATAAATTAGATTGAGTGGGCTCAGAAATGGTAGATACAGTTCAATGCCTAAGCAAAATGTAAAGTGATGCACATTGGTGCAAAAAATCCAAGCTTCACATACACAGCTACAGGGGTCCAGTGCTATCAGTCACAGACCAGGAAAGGGATTTGGAAGGTCTTGGTTGATGGTTTCCATGGAGAATGTCAACTCAGTGCATGGCAGCTGTAATAAAAAGGCAAACTCTATGCTGGGGGATAATTTGGGAAAAGGAGTTGATAATGAGCTTTACAAGAAGGATTGTCATGCCCTTATATATAAGCAGTGGATGCGACCACACTTGAATTACTGTGTTCAGTTCTGGTAAATACATCTCCAAGGATATTGAAGAGATAGAAAAAGTGCAGAAGAAGGGCTAACGAGGATGATGAAGAGATTGGAGCACCTGCCTTATGAGGAGAGGCTGCAGCGTTTGGGACTCTTTAGTTTGGAGAGGAGATGTCAGGGGGGGGGGATATGATTGAAGTCTATAAAAGTATGCATGGAATTTGAAAATGTTGACAGAGAGAAATTTTTCTCTCTTGCTCTATTACTAGAACCAGGGGGCATTCGACTGAAATCACTGGGGAAAAAAATTAGGACTAATAAAGGGAAACACTTCTTCACGCAACGTGTGTGATTGGTGTTTGAATATGCTACCACAGGGAGGTGGTGATGTTACCACTAACCTGGATAGCTTTTAAAGGGTTTGGACAGATTTATGGAGGTGATCTATTTACCAATCTTGATCCTCCTTGATCTCAGATTGCAAATGCCTTAACAGACCAGGTGCTCAGAACGCTTAGCAGCAGAAGGCCATTGCTCACATCCCACCATGTGAGAGCTCCCAAAAGGCACCTGGTGGGGCCATTCTGATATAGGAGAATGCTGGACTAGATGGACTCTGGTCTGATCCAGCAGGCTAGTTCTTATGTTCTTATGTTCTTATCTATCTATCTTAGATTTTAAGCCGCCCATCCCCAAAGGGCTCTGGGCAGCGTACAGCAGGCCTGCAACAACAATACATAATAACATTAAACACAGCAGACTAAAAACAACATTTTACACATAAAAACTAAGGCAATTTAAAACAATTTACAAATCTATAACCATTGGTGAGAAATATATAACAGTGGTGAGAAATATACTGTAACCCCAATCATTTCCATGCTTTCTTAGAAGTCATTCCTACCTTATTTAACACTTGGGATTGCAGATCAGGCTTTGAGTACTCAAAGTAAAATGAAGTTTAATAAGCAAATAAAAAGAGTACACATGATCTATAAAAGCATCAGGCTAAGCAAGGATACAAAGGAAAAGGGTGAACACAGGCACTCATCTAAGCCCTGATATTTTCACTAATAGCCAAATAAAGCTGATGACTTTACTGAAAAATTCTGGGTTAAAAAACCCCGAACCTGAAATGTACCAATATTTTGTACTGATGCTCAAGTCTAGAGTGTACTCACACTGAGTGAAGCACTGAGGTGGATTCTAGAGTGGAGGGCATTTCTTCACAATCATGAAGGATGGTTTCAAATGTCTGGTCCTTCTTGGGCAAATCAAAAGTGTGATTCTTTATTTTCACACCATTTTATGTTTCCTTGAATCACTTTCCAAAATGGGTTCTATTTGTCCACCAACAAGTCAATATTATATGCAAATTGTCCTTGTACATATGGCATACCATGTACGTATGTGGGAATGCAGACTGTATACCAAACTCACACAACAGGTATACATAATGCAATCTACAAAGCAAGTAGCAAAAACAATCAAACCTATTGACAAAAATATCAGTTCATGTAATATGAAACAAAATACAAAACATTCAGTCATCTCTATCTCTTGTTATTAGGAAACTATCCAAACTACATCTGCTTAGATATAAGGTTATTATTCAAAAGAGTTTACTCCCATGAAAGTGTCTTTAGGATTGGAGCAGCAGAAACTGGTAGTTGGGTGAATTAGCAATCACCCAATTGTGTCAAGATCCAGGAAAGACACCTGAGACAGTTTATACAAATTTTGTATTGCCAACAGTAGTCTTGCCTCTTACCACTCTGGGAAACAAATGATTTAAATAATCCTGGCTTTGATCTCTATTGTTGGGCATATTTGTAAGGGCATCGAGGTCCAACATTGCTGGCTCCTGACCACATAAAATCTTCCTTTTGTACTGCATTGTTGCATAGGAAGGTAATGGTAAAGCCAGCGTGGTAAAAGTGGTGAACTCTAATCTGGAGAACTGAGTTTGATTCCCCACTCCTCCACATGAGTGGTAGACTCTTATTTGCTGAACCTGATTGGTTTCTCCACTCCTAGATTCCTTCTGGGTGACCTTAGGCTAGTCACAGTTCTTTGGAACTCTCTCAACCCCACTTGCCTCACAAGGAGAGATGTGGAAAGATGAAAGGAAGACATTTGTAAGCTTCTGTAAGATTCCTCACAGTTGAGAAAAGTGGATTATAAATCCGAACGCTTCTTTTACTACTGTGTAGGATCTCAATTGATCATGCATGCCCTTTCTCTTTCTCTCACAATCATGCACATACATGAATGCACACATTCTTATTTTATTAAAACAGCCCCATTCATTCCCTGGGCTTTCTCCCTTGTGTCCATGAATGGCATTCCGCTAGCACAATTGTCCTGCAGGTAGCTTTTGACAGCAGTGGCGTAGTGCCAAGGGGGCGGGAGCAGAGGGGAATGATGCTCTGGGCGCATGCCAGTGTGGGGGCATGGCGGAGGCATTCCAAGGTGTGGCAGGGAAGCAGGGTGCACATGTGCCCAGGGCGCCGTTCCTCCTCGCTCCGACCCTGCTTGACAGCATAGGGGAGATTGGCCATCAGATTGAATGCAACAACACCAGGATGTGCTTATCTTGTGCAGATGGTTGTATTGATTCTTCTGAGCAACACTGATGTGGAACTAGCTATAGTTAATGTTACTTGGAGCAATACTTTCTGGACTGTCTTTCTGGATGCAGCACTTCTTAATCTGCTGCATAAATAATACTGTGCAAACAGTTAAGTGCCTGCCCATTTAGATCCTATGACTTCCTCCATCCTGTTGCTTCCTTTGGAACCAAAGTACAATTTAAAAAAACCTGGTAAGGCCAGAGCGGATCCAGGAAATCCATAGCCAATTTGCTTGGATTCTTGTAAAGGATGCTGGCCTAGATAGATGTGGTTTAATTTGGCAGGACACTCCTTGGGTATTTCCACCCAACCTTATTGGCCTAGAACTGGCTTCTTAAATAATTGTGTTTTTTTCTGGATTGTACACAGAAAATCATGTGCCTGCCATGGCTGTGCCAGTGTCAGTCGGGAGATGGAAAACTGTGTCATCCCACTGGGGGCACTTGGTAGCAGGCAAAGTTGAGGGAGATCGCCATAAGCCAGCCCCTGGGTACTTACCAGATTCAGAGGACTCTGAGGCAGAACCTGACAACATGGCGAAGCCAGAGTTGGCTGCTCCTGAGGAAGACCAGGCAGCAGAGCCAACTCCCAGCCCTTCCCAGCCTGATGGCGTGCAGGTGGAGGAGCCCGCAGATCCTCCTAGGGAACCCAGTAATGAGTCAGCTGTGCACAGGAGGCAGAAGCAGAGGCAGCTGCTGCAGAAGCAAAGGGGGAGTGCTCAAATTGCAGCAAGATATGGGAAGATCAGACTACATCTGATGAGGATTAACTCGTTGCAGAATCCCAACCCCTTGGACAAGACTCTCTATGTAAGCCTTGCTGTGAGCTTGCTTCTGCCTGGGTGCAACAAGTGTGTTTCCTATTCTGTGCAGAGACGTATGGTGGGGAAAGGGTACCTGGAGACAGCCGTTCTCCGGGTGCCCCTGCCCCCCCCCCCAGCTCCCAGCAGGCAGCTGGTAGTTCCTTCTTCCATCCCCTCTGGGGAGAGCAGAAGCAACTGAACAGTTCTGTCCTTGGCTCCTTTGCTTTTATAAGCAAGGGGGCAGGGCTTGGGGCAGTGGTGGGATCCAAAATTTTTAGTAACAGGTTCCCATGGTGGTGGGATTCAAACTGTGGCGTAGCGCCAATGGGGCTGGACGGGGCATGACGGGGGTATGGCTGGGCATTCCAGGGATGGGGCATTCCTGGGCGGGGCTGTGGCAAGGACACAGCTGCTGTGCCGGTCCTTGGGTGGGAAACGAGTGCACGCAGGTGCAGGCTGCCACGCACGCCGGTGCACCTCCTGCTAGACTGCTTCAAGTTCTGCATGCTACTGCTGAGAGGAGGGGTGTAACTTAGGCAAAAATCGCATTGCCGAAAATCCGCCAATTAGTGGCCAACCTCTCGACACGTGCAAATAACCAGTGGCTTACTCTCGGGAACCTGTGAGAGCCTGCTGGATCCCACCTGAACACAAGGGGCAAGGAAGCAAAATAGGTTTACGCGGGTAGGAGTCTGACACTCATGTGGAGGAGTGGGGAATCAAATCCAAATTAGACTCCATTGCTTTTAACCAATATACAATGCTGGACCTGCCAGCAGCTAATCAGAAAAGGGCTTGGGAAAGTAGAAGGGAAAGGGGGTGTGGCAGAGAGAGGAATCTTCCAAGTCTGCCAAGCCAAGGGACAGTTTTATTCCTGGATGCAGCTTCTCCTTTAAATTGATGCCATGGTGTGGTGGGGGAGTGGGGGAGAGAAGGGGAAGCATTGCAGCAGTTGGAGGAAAGTGATCTTTGAGCAGCTCCAGTAGTCTCAAACCTAGAGTTGGAGATTCAGACCCTCCGAATCTGCAGTTCGAACTGAGCCATGCTGATTCGGAGGGGTTCAGGCAAGCACCCCTCAAACCCAGGCAGTCCGAATCTTACCGGATCTGAATCAGTGGGATTCGGATCGGAGGCTCGTTCCAGCCGTGGCTCATCCGAGCCTTTAAAAGTTTTTTTTTAATAAAACCACCCACCCACAGCCAGCGCCTCACTCCCACCCCAAAAGATAGGAAAAACCCTGGGGGGGGAACAAACCACCCACCCGCTGGCAGCACCACTCTGCAACCCCCCAAAAGACCCTCCCCCAAAACTCCTCCCTCCAAATGCCAACTCTCCCCAAAAACGCACTGCACTCACCCACAGTCACTGCTGCTGCTGCCTCTGCCGAGTCTCAGAAGAAATGAATGCAGCAGCAGCACAAGGCTGGGCTGCTGTATGTTGCTGCTGCTGGAAAACTGCTGCAAAAAAACCAAAGAATCTTTGCAAAATTTCTGGGGGCGCCTGCAGGGGGTACATTTTAGAATGTATTGGCACCAAAAATTCAGGGTATCATCAGGAGACTGGGTGATACCCCCCAAGTTTGGTGCAGTTTGGTTTGGGGGGGCAAGTTATGGACCCATCACCTTAGCTCCCATTGGAAACAATGGGGGATGGGGGTCACTCCTTTGAGGGTCCATAACTTGCCCCACCGAACCAAACTGCACCAAACTTGGGGGGATCATCAGGAAAGTCTCCTGATGATACCCTGAAATTGTGGTGCCGATACGTTTTACAATGTGCCCTCTGCAGGCCGAAATGGGGAAAACCACCTAAAAAAATCCGAAATTCTCAGATGGTCCCACTGATTTGGGGCGGTCTGAATCTACCAGGAACTTTTCTTAAAGATTGGTGTGACATTGGCCATCTTCCAGTCTTTAGGGATGGAGGCAGATTTCAGGGATAAGTTGCATATTAAAGTGAGAAGATCAGCAATTTCATGCTTGAGCTCTTTAAGAACTCTTGGATGAATGCAATGTGGGCCAGGGGATTTGGTAGCATTTAGTTTATCAATGGCTGCCAGTACTTCTTCCTTGTCTACCACTATCTTCGCTAGTTCCTCGGATTCACCTCCTAAGAAGCTTGGTTCAGGTGCAGGAATTTTCCTCACCTCCTCTTGGGTGAAGACAGATGCAAAGAATTCATTCAGCTTCTCTGCAATCTCTACAACAGGAGGATAAAAAAAAAGATACTTACCCATTAGTCATTGCTGGCAGCTTCTCCTTCAGAATGGTCCAGAACAGCATTGCCATGGAAACTAAATTGCCTGTTCCTACTTCTGGCTTTGAAGGTGATTTCTGCAGTAGTGGAGATTTGTTTCTGTCTAGCATACAGCAATGTGTAAGAAAGCTTCCGTGGCTGTAGGACAGCCAACTAATAAAGTGGTCATGCTAACAAGACGTGAATCAGTAGAAATATGTGTGTGTGTATGTGTGTGTCATTGGACAGGAACAGTCTGTGAAAATATGAGGTCCACAGGTAAAATGACGATATAGGTCAGAGGGCCTCTGTGCACTTTACATATAAAGATACTTTTGGCTGGATTCCATCAGCTTTCTGCTGGTGAAAAAGACAGGGAATTATTTTTTTACCTCCTAAAAAGACTACGCTGTGGATCATAGGATCTGCATGGACAATGTACCTTTGGGATAGAGGTAAGGTTGCTCTAGGTAACCCTTGGTGATCTCTCACTATCACAATTGATCTCCAGATGACCCAGGCTAGTTCTTCTGGAGAGGTAGCCATTCAGGCTTATTTGTTCACTTGTCTCTTAGGCCAATAACTTCCACACAGAGTAACTTCCCAACTGGCCATCCAGAGAAATAACTCCTCACTCAAAAGCCTCTCTCTAAATGAGACAGGCAACTCCGCCCCCTCAGGTATGGCTACCGCCCAATCATTACACACTTCACTAACCTATCCATCCCCCTTCTTCTTATGCCACAGACCTACATCTTAGACCACAACAACATATTTTTAAAACTCCATGTTGAAACATAGAAATAAAATATACACACAGTATTTACGTGGCAAAACACTACATGTCACTTCCTGGAAAAGCCTGAAAGTTACTTCAGTCTGCTCTAGGCATTGGAAACTCCATGGTTAATCACACAGTTTCTAGTGATTTCCAGAGCTACTGGTGCTACTTCCAAGTTTTCCTTAGAAGTGATGTCACACTGTGATTCCATGGTGATTTTTTTAAAACATTTTTTGTCTAGCTGGTCCCAGGAGTGGCAGCACAAAATGGGAACCAGCATGGGGATGTCAAGAAAATTGCAAGACCGGCTGGTTTCCAGGTCCCTTTTTCCTTGAGTGACAACGAATGCTAGACTTCTCTGTATACCTTTCCCCTCCCTGTCCACCAGCTTCCCTCTCCACCAGCTCAATTTCCTGAGCCCAGCAGAGAGTTCTACACCTCAGTCCCAGTCCCCTGCCCTCAAGAAATTGGGGAATGGGAGAAACAATGGCCTCCATAGTGATCCACTACAATTTTCCTGTACAGTTTTACCATAGAAATGAGGGGAAGTTTCTGAAGTGACATCTGAAAGTTATATTCCCTCTTCCTTGGACGCCTCCCCCCAAACCTCCCCAGGTGTCCCCTCCAACCACCATGAATTTTCTGACCCAAAATTGGCAACCCTGGAATGTGGGTGCCTTCCTTTGTGTGTGTTTGGAATGAGACAGGATATATGAAGCTGACTTCCATGGCAACCAATCATTGGTCCATCAAGGTCAGAATTGTTTCTTCAGACCGGCAGTGGCTCTCTGGGATATCAAGGAGAACTCTTTCACATCACTTACTGCCTGGTCCTCTTAACAGGATATGCCAGACCAGCCATTCTCAACCAGGGTTCCCTGGTACCCTGGGGTGCCGTGAGCATGTCCCAGGGGTACCGCGGCAACACTACTGCCCCCCCTCTCATTTTTGTGGTGTCTCCCACCAACACCAGCAAGGACATGAAGCTGGCCCATGGTGCAGGGCCTGCCACAAGGTCAGCAGCCACCCCCACCCCCAGTGCTTGGGGAAGGTGGGGGGGGGGGTGTCAAGCAGGGGTAATGGGAGGGGAAGGTGGAGGGTGGCGGCAGGGGTACCGTGAGATATGAAGAGTGAGGTCAAGGGTACCCTGACCCCGAAAAGGTTGGGAAACACTGTGCCAGACAGTGAACCTGGAACACTCCGCATGCAAAGGGGATTCTCGTCTACTGACCGCAGCCCCTCTCCTAGATTGCATTGACTTCCATCTATTGAATGACATGCCTTTTTCACCGAATGAAGGCATCATGTGTTAAACGTGCAAAAGGAAGCCGGGGAAAGTCTTGTAATTAGCAGCTCAAGTAATAGCCTACATAGGTATCAGTGCTTTGCCTATAACTTCCTAATTGTCTTTACAGGATACGTTAAAAGCCGCCCCCCCAGCCCCAAAAGCACCGGCCCTCTTGCTAGGTAGTCCCCTGTGCAGGCACAAGGTCATTGCTGACCCACGGGGTGACAGCACATCATGACATTTACTAGGCAGGTTGGTCCTTGCGCTACCAGTTAATCCTACGCTAGGAGTTACTTCCAAAAGCTATCACTTCAAAGGGTACCTAATAAGCTAGCCACGAAGGAGTTGACTATAGTGACTACAACCCGAGACTCTTCGGTCGAATCCCCGCGGAAAGGGCCCGCAGAATCAAACCTGTTCGTTATTAACGTGTTGATCCTCTTCATCGGGAGTTTCCTCCCTCCACTTGGCAGAAACGCACACAGAACTTACCACCGGTTGCAGAACTCTTAGCAGTCCCCACTACCAGGCGAACTCGATTCACTGGTCTCCCCTGATTGGCTGGTGTGTCTTGATGGGGCGGGACCTTTTCCCACTGTGGAAACATAGGGGCATGATCCAAAAAACCAGCTGCTTAACTGTGCAAAAGTTAATCGTTACATGTTTAAACCATTAATGATTTAAAGTTACACGTTTGACTGTTTAATGTTTGCATCCCCTTCTGCTGGCCGATCCCAAAAGCAGAAACGAAACCAAGGAAAGGCTGCAATGCGCGGCGCAGTACCGCACTTCGATTGGTTGCCGGAATTCCGCGTAAAACAGGGAGGGAAACGAGTTAGGGGACAACCCTCATCCCTCCCTCCCGGATCAGCTCTGAACCGTGCAATGGGGTCCATGCCACTTTACGCTCCAGGTCCTGCCGGAGCAGCGGATTAACGGGGAGAAACGAGCGCCAGAAGTAGAATCTGCCACACAAGCCGTGGGAGATTAGATCCCTCAAAACCCGGTTAAGTTTGTGTTTCGCAATCCCTGGCTAAGACGGTAGTGGGGATTTGACCTTAGAGAAGCACAAGTCTCTGAGGAGCTCTGCTGAACTGTATATAGAGGAAAAAAAACTATAGATGCTCTTTAAAGAATCTTTTTTGTTTCACTTCTGAAATACTGGATTTAGAGTGTGTGTGTGTGTGGGGGGATTGATGTATTTGGCCCCTTTATGAGAAATCCCACTCCATGGTTGGCCTTGGAAATGAACATCACAGATCAGATCAAAATATCTGTTCAATCATGCGAAATAGGCATCAGTCAGTGAACTCGGGGGGGGGGACTGTGGCTTAATAGCCCAGGCTCTGTTCTGCAAGGAGGTTGTAGGTTCAATCCTTTCTAATTCTCCAGTGGGGAGAGAAAAAGATCAGGTCGTCACTGGTGGCTGTGGGTTTTCCGGGCTGGGTGGCCGTGGTCTGGTAGATCTTGTTCCTAACGTTTCGCCTGCATCTGTGGCTGGCTACAGATGCAGGCGAAATGTTAGGAACAAGATCTACCAGACCACGGCCACCCAGCCCGGAAAACCCACAGCCACCAGTTGAATCCGGCCATGAAAGCCCTTGACAATACATCAGGTAAAAAGTTATGTGAAGAAAAACCACCCTGCTATTTGAATCCCTGCAGACTGCAAAGATTATCTCCCCTGGAGAAAAGGATGGTCACTACAGCTCTCTCCTCCCCAGGCTCCACTCCCAAATTTCCAGGAACTTCCCAAGCAGGAGTTGGCAACGCTATGACACAAAAGGGAGGGAGGGCAGAATAAACTCCCCCTCCTTTGAATCATGGCCGTGTCCGTGAGTCTGGGTGGGGGATGCTGCTCAAGAAAGAAAGCCAGTCTCTGGTCCTTGGAACTGGTTCCATCGTTCTTTGGGTCCTGGCCCGTTTTGCAAAGTGAATTTGGGGGTGATTTTTATCTAATAACAAAGCATACATTATTCTTTCTCTTCTGAACCACTGATTGATTGGCGGGGGAGGGGGGAGAAAACAAAGAAACAAAAGAGGCAAAACAGGTAAGAAATCATTAAACCTCAGTGATACAAAATGCAAAGAGAGGGGGGGGGGAGAGATGATTTCATGCCAGCAATCAGGACACCTATTAAGTGAGGAGCCCTGTTTAATTGGCATTGTAGGGAACGGCCCTTGCAGGTGCGTGAGTGGAACCTATTTGCATTTCAGAGCTGATTAAAACAGATTTGATTGCATTTTCCCTGCAGCCTGGCGTACAAGACCACATCTGTCACATTTGCCATGCCCAGGTTTTCTGGGAACTAACGGGGTGCGCCAACATACCGCAAGGAGGCTTCTATCTCCCAAAGTCCACCTTCGCCTTCTGTTGCGAGACTGGTTCGCTGCCGGCCTCAAGAGTTCCTTTTGTAAGGAACTATTATTGAACAACCAAACAAACCCAAGAGAAGTGTGCCAAAATGAAGCGTGCACAGGGCCCACAAGCCAGTCTGTGTCTGTTTGTGCGAGAGCCCGAGAGCTTTTAGCTGCTTCCAGGTGTGATTTTCATAAAGTGAGATGAACAGTAATTGAAGTCATTAATTTATGTTAATTCTTGGCAAACAATGCCGGGGCGCCTAATCGTGCTGTGTGGAAAAGCTGGCGCTTCCTGAACTAATAGCCCAAATGAGATTCTCCGTCTTTTCCCTCTAGGCTGCGAGGGCTGTGATGAACCCACGGATACAAAACAGAGGGAAATAGTGCTGCTTACTAGAAATATAACACGCATAGCTTTGCTTAGAGGAAACTGCCTTTTTAAAAAGTAGGAAAATGCTGTGGTTATTAGAAATATTGTAAGTGCCTCATAAAACCAAACATTATAAATATGAGGGTGCACTTGGAAAAATCCTAAAAAAAATTCGGTAAATGTTATTGGAAATTTTTAAATTTACAGTAAGAGTATTTCAGCAATGAAATCAGTTGCCCTTCTCTGGCAGTCTTCAAGCAGTGTCTGGATGATGATGAAGAAGAAGAGTTTGGATTTATCTCCCCCCTTTCTCTCCTGTAGGAGACTCAAAGGGGCTTACGAACTCCTTGCCCTTCCTCCCTCACAACAAACACCCTGTGAGGTAGGTGGGGCTGAGAGAGCTCCGAGAAGCTGTGACTAGCCCAAGGTCACCCAGCTGGCATGTGTGGGAGTGTACTGGCTAATCTGAATTCCCCAGGTAAGCCTCCACAGCTCAGGCGGCAGAGCTGGGAATCAAACCCGGTTCCTCCAGATTAGATATTAACGAGCTGCTTTAACCTCCCTACGCCACTGCTTTCGTGGTGTGGGTGGCTTAAGCGATTGGACTCTAATCTGGACAACTGTGTTTGTTCCCTCACTCATCCACATGAAGCTGCTCTGCAGGCCCAGGAACGGCCAGTAGGCATGTCGGGTGCACAGGGCTAGCCCAAGTATGCATCCTGCATGGCAAGCGGCTAAGGGTTCGTCATCGGACGTTTGAACTCTTAGCCAATCATGAAGAGGCGCAGCTCCAAGGGGGCGGGGAGGGTTGCGACGCACCGGGCATGTGCCCCTGTGGGGGTATGATGAGGGCGTGGCAGAGGCATGGCATGGCATGGTGGGGGTGTTCTGGGGCAGGGCGGGGCATTCTGGGGTAGGGGGGCAGAGGACGCACCAGTGCACCAGGCACTGCTACCTCCTTTCCCTCCTTTCCCTCCTTGCTACGCCTCTGCAATTATGTATTGTAAGATTTGGCAGTGGGGCATGACAAGCTGGCAGTGACAGGTATGGGTGAGGATGCCGCGCCCTGCGTATGCATAGAAAGTGTCTGGGAGCACAGGCTCAACTGGCTTATGAGTAACTCGAACTGCCCTGCAAATCAATGGCTCCCTGCTTGCAACAGATGAGTGGGCAGGCATTCCAGTATTCTTATTTTCAACGCTAGTGCGAGCGTCCTGGTGCCACACTGCGCCTGATTTAAAGGAGATTTCTTTCACGCTCCTGTGTAGGTGTATGCTATGATGCAGGTTCTCTTCATTTCATTGGCGATTGCAGCAGGTAAGTTTTCCGGGGTGTGTGTGTTGAGCCCAAAACATTTATTGAGAAAGGAGCCATCGTATCTCTTAGCTGCCAGAGTGCAAGATACACTACTTGTTACAAGAGACACAGATCATGAGCTTGCAGACTTCATTTGCGTCCCAGGAAAGAAAAATGCTTCTTAGTTTGCGAGTCAGTGAGTATGTACATGCTTGTAAATTGTTCACTGTGTTTCCAAAAACACACACAGAAGGTCTGCACTAGGCTTGATCAGTCAAGTCTGTCTGTATCCTCTCTCTAATGTGATGCTGTCAGCAAGCGGCAGGAAAGTATTATTTTCAAATGCCGTGAGGGAAAAGAGGATCCTCGATGGTAGTTAAGATTCTTCTTTCCTCAAATTTAAGAACCAAGCAATCAAAAAAGAATTAAAACAGGAAACGTCCCTTAAGGTAGAAAACTTCTGCTGTGTTCGTGCTTTGGTGAGGTACTGTTAGGTCTTGAACCTTAATAAACGGATTCTGTATGGTTGATCAGTAGCATTTATTGAGAAGTGTCAGAGCACCAAAGCTTGGAAAAGCCAGTTCTGTCGAACCTGAAAGTACCCCATCCCGAATTCCCAAGAAATTGTGGAAAACAGTCCTGGAGCTGAGAATGCCCCAAGGTCAGTGGCAGATAGTGAGAGAAAGCCACCTGGCTTCCTGCCCCCACGAGATAACGGATAGACTCCATTTCTCATGGGAGCAGAGTGTAAGGGGAAAACATAGTTCTCTACAAAGCGTGTGAAACCATAAAGTAAAGATCAAGGAAAGAATGCCCCAGATGGCAGTGGTAACATATAGCAGCCTGGTTAAATATATCTTTTAGCAGCATTTGATTTGTAGCGTTAAGCAGTTACAATAAGGTAGGAATGCATCTCAATCACCTAGATACAATCCCCCTGACACATACACAAAACCTGATACCATTCTCTAATATTTTATGAAGCTGGAATCATGTAATTGAGGAGGATGCAGTTGTGTTCTTCTCGGCTATTTACACCACTACCTCATACCCAGAGATATTCAGACTTCACATTGAGCACTTGGATGTCTATGAAATCCTAATGAGAGAAAGCCTAGCCATAAAATTTGGACATTCAGTATAACTGAACCCGTGTGGTGATGTGGTTAGGCTGTGGGACTAGGAAAGGGGAGTTCCAGACTGAAATCCCTGTTCTCCCATAAAGCTCACTGGGTGAGCGTGGTTCAGCCGCTCTGTTTCAACCTAACCGATGCCACAAGTTTATGCCACAACCTAACCTATCTCCACAAGTTTGTTGTGAAGATAAAACAAAGAAGGGGAAAACCTGAGCTCCTGCAAGGAAGAGCTGGTTAAAAACATACTAGACAGAGGGACATGGTGGGAAATGGTGACAAAGGCCCCTTCCGCACATGCAGAATAATCCACTTTCAATCCACTTTCAATCCACTTTCAATCCACTTTGCAGCTGGATTTGACTGTGCGGAAGAGCAAAATCCACTTGCAAACAATTGTGAACGTGGATTGAGAGCACATTATTCTGCATGTGCGGAAGGGGCCAAAGAGACAGATCTGATCCAGAGGGTAGTGTGTAGTGGTTCCTCCACATTGTCACAGTTCTCTCTGAACTCTCTAAACCCCACCAACTCACAAAGCGTCTGCTGTGGGGAAAGGAAGGGAAGGCGTTTTTAAACTGCTTTGAAACTCCTTAAATTTGAGACAAGCAGGGTATAAATCCTAACAACTCCTCCTCCTCTTTCTTCCTTGTCTTCTAATGCAAGCAATTCAATGCTCTTGTTCAGCTTCTATTCAGCTCAGTGGGAACAATCGAAATAGCATCATGAGATCTGTTTATTCAAGTAGGCCCTTTAAAGCAGAGGTGGGATCCAGCAGGTTCTCACAGGTTCCCGAGAGTAGGTTACTAATTATTTGTGTGTGCCGAGAGGGGGTCACTAATTGGTGATTTTGCCATGTGATTTTTGCCCCTCCTCTTAGCAGTAGCGCGCAGAACTTGAAGCAGTCTAGCAGGAGGTGCACGGGCGTGCGTGGCAGCCTGCGCCTGCGTGCATTCGTTTCCCACCCAAGGACCGGCGCAGCGGCTGCGTCCTTTCCACAGCCCCGCCCAGGAATACCCCGCCCCCGGAATGCCCAGCCACGCCCCCGTCGTACCCCGCCCAGCCCCATTGGCGCTATGCCACAGTTTGAATCCCACCACCATGGGAACCTGTTACTAAATTTTTTGGATCCCACCACTGCTTTAAAGGGTGCACATATGCAGTCAGCTCAGCTTCTTCTTCCAATGTCACTCTGTCCTATGTATCTACAGGCTAAACATGTATTGAGGCTTGACAAATGTTTGGTCACACACACAAATGCCTCCATTTTGAAGTCCCTAACAGGTAACACACACTTATGAAGTTGCATAAAACATTGATGGTTGAGGTTAAGGTTACCAACTCTGGGTTGGAAAATACTTGGAGATTTTGGAGGTCGAAGTTTGCACTTCCTATTAATTTCAATACTTCTGAAACTTTCCCAGTGGCATTGTTACCTTTATTTAATTTCTCCCTGGAATCCAGCAATCTTTTTGTTTTCTTCCTCTTAGGAATTTGGAGGCTCCTTCAGTCAATTCCAGTTAGAAGAAATTTGAATAGAGAAAGGGCAGGATAAAAAAACTCTGTCCAAATTTCAGAATTTCACTTTGTGGATGCTAAGAGAAACATTCCTACCCTCCTGTTAGAGAACTCCTCTGTGATGCATAATATAATAAGTACAACACCCTCTCCTTGAAGAGAAACAGAGGCCCAGCAGGGAGGGATGCATGTTGTTTCTGAGGGTGGCTGATTGGATAGCTGGTTCTGGCCTGGGGACTCCCCAACTCTCTCTCTCTCTCTCTCTCTCTCTCTCTCTCTCTCTCTCTCTCTCTCTCTCTCTCTCTCACACACACACACACACACACACACACACATGCCTTTACTGTCAAAAATCCTGTCAGGGAAATTAATATCTAAATGCTGCCACCAGAAAATGACGTGAAAAATATAACTTATAGAGAGGCTTTTGAAAGTTTAAACACAAAACTAGATTTTATTTTACAAACTCCTCTTCTCAGGTTGTTGCTACAGAGAGGTACTTAAGCATCAGTGATTTCTTTAGGCAGAATTCTCAGAGGTTGCAGAACAAATGCAGTTTCTTTTAAGTGGCTGTTTCAGTTACAAGATCACTTCACTTAAAGATGGATGTTTCAAGTGTACAGATAATTTCACATCTAGTTTCACACATGCACAGGTTGTCTCTGTTTAGGATAAACCTTTTCAACATGGTCCTGAACACTCTCCTAAAACTCCCACCCTTAACTCCAAAGGGAACTCACACTGGCTTGGGACAGATTAAGCTCTGGGGTTTCACTAAACCCAGTTAAGCTAAACACACCCTTATGGGATCTGCAGCACCAGTATCTAAATGTGGTCTCCTCCCGAGACAATAGCGAAGCACTCTGTGTGGTCTTAGGAGTGTCCCCGTGAGATAAGTTTCCTTCTTGTTTTCCACCCTCATCAAGCTTCCTAGCTCCTGGTGAAAACAAGGCTCTTTCCTCTCAGTCTTTGAGATCTCTTTGGGAACACTGGCCCCCTAGCCACTCTCCCTCTGACTCTCTCTGCCCTTAGACACGATCTCCCCTGACTGAATCTGAGGACCGACATGATTTGTGTCACACAAGCTCACAAGCTGCTTTCAAGACTCTGACAATCTCTCTTTCACTGCCTTTCTGACCGGCGTTTCCTGCTTTTTATACCAGCCAGCACCCCCTATCTGTGGCTCCTGGGGACTGCATTTTCAGCCCGCCAATCAGGTGGCACTCTCGTTAACCCTTTGATGCTCCTGCTCTGGCTGAACTGCCCCTTTTCAAATTAACCATTTAAAAGCCAAATCCATTGCACATAACACAAAACCATTATAAAGGCTTCAGTTGCAAAAGGGTGCCTTGATTTCTCCCCCAGAAGAAATCTAACAGAATGAAAGAGGAAAAAAGAATAAGGGGATCAATGGCTACATCTACCAGAATGAATTTCAGAAAAGAAATTCCCTTCCCTATAGCAAGCTATTTCTCAGCTGTTCAGTGTGTTTGTCAGGGTGGTGCTTATCTGTATTTTTGCATTTTTTTCATGCTCAAATTATATTTGCCTGAATATGGGGGTTGATAATGGCAGGACATATTCATTATCATAAAATGCTTACGTTCTCTTTCACCCCGAAAGCTATTAATATTCAAGTTAGTTTCTTAAACAAATAGCCAGGAATCTAGCAGATGTTTAGCTGTCAGTAAATGTTCAACAGTGGATTTAGAGTAAAAAAAAAACTTGCATAATTACCTTAGAAACTCAATCCATCTGCCCACTGTTGAATTTGTTCTGGCTCTAGCTGTATTGGTATTTCCATGGTTCTGGTTTTTGCCTGCTTTCTTGTTCTTCCTGTGTAATCTACATTTGGGGAAGTTGTGTGTGTGTGTGCGTGCGCCCCCCATCTTTGGTCTAGTGTTACTTTGCTAGACCATGAAAATTGCATGTCAATTTCAAGGGTTTATCACTCCTTTACGGCCCTGGCCCCAGCCTGGTGGAACACTCTTCCTCCAGCTGTCCGGGCCCTGCGGGACCTTGGTGAGTTCCGCAGGGCCTGTAAGACTGAGTTGTTCCGCCGGGCCTTTGGAGTGTCCAGTCCAGGGGTAGGGAACCTGCGGCTCTCCAGATGTTCAGGAACTACAATTCCCATCAGCCCCTACCAGCATGGCCTACCACAGCTCTTCGGAGCTCTCTCAGCCCCACCCACTTCACCCACTCTCTCAGCCCCACCCACTTCACAGGGTGTTTGTTGTGGGGGGGGGGCAATTGGCCATGCTGACAGAGGCTGATGGGAATTGTAGTTCCTGAACATCTGGAGAGCCGCAGGTTCCCTACCCCTGGTCCAGTCGCTGAGTGGCGCCCCCCCCCCCCTCACGCTTTATGCATTCTTTTACCATCTGAATTTTGGTTATCTATGTCACCCTCCTAGAGAGGAGTCTGGCCTCTCCTTGTTCTTTTTGGGGAGATTTGAATGAACTGGGCTATAGGACGCCTGTCATTGATGTGTCAACCGCTGTTTTAATAGTTTTTAATGGATTTTAGTTATATACTGATTGTTGTGTGGTCACTATTGTGAACCTTATTTAATTGTGTATATATATATCAATGTTGTGCACCGCCCAGAGCCCTTTGGGGATGGGGCGGTTTATAAATCGAATAAATAAATAAATAAATAAATAAATAAATAAATAAAGAAAGAAAGAAAGAAAGAAAGAAAGAAAGAAAGAAAGAAAGAAAGAAAGAAAGAAAGAAAGAAAGAAAGAAAGAAAGTAGACCTTAAGCATTAACTTTTTTTTAAAAAAAGCCCTTTTGATCAGTTCAGAATGACGGTCTGGACAGTATGAGAAACTGTTGTTGTGTGGGTGGAGGAACATAGAATCACACAGTTAGAAAAGACCCCAAGGGCCATCCAGTCCAACCCCCTGCAATGCAAGAAAACACAATCAAAGCACTCCCGACATATGTTGATCCAGCCTCTGCTTAAAAACCTCCAAAGAAAGAGACCCCACCACTCTCTGAGGCAGTGAATTCCACGGCTGAACAGCCCTGACAGTCAGAATGTTCTTCCTAATGCTTGGAACAACAGTGGTGTAGTCGTTAAGAGCAGGTGCACTCTAATCTGGAGAACTGGGTTTGATTCCCCACTCTGCCACTTGAGTACTTGAGCTGTGGAGGCTTATCTGGGGAACTAGGTTAGCTTGTGCACTCCAACATATGTCTACTAGGTGACCTTGGGTGAGTCACAGCTCTTCGGAGCTCTCTCAGCCCCACCCACTTCACAGGGTGTTTGTTGTGGGGGGAGGGAAGGGAAAGAAGATTGTAGAAGAAGAAGAAGGAGAAGAAGAAGAAGGAGAAAAAGGAGAAGAAGGAGAAGAAAAAGGAGAAGGAGGAGAAGGAGAAGGAGAAGAAGGAGAAGAAGAAGAAGAAGAGGGAGGGAGGGAGGAAGGAAGGGAGGAGTTTGAGTTTATATCCCCCTTCACTTCTGCTGGCCAGGAAGACCTCAAAGGGGCTTACAATCTCCTTGCCCTTCCCCCCCCCTCATAACAAACACCCTGTGAGGTAGGTGCGGCTGAGAGAGCCCCGAGAAGCTGTGACTAGCCCAAGGTCACCCAGCTGGCGTGTGTGGGAGTGCACAGGCTAATCTGAATTCCCCAGATAAGCCTCCACAGCTCAAGCGGCAGAGCTGGGAATCAAACCCGGTCCCTCCAGATTAGATATACGAGCTCTTAACCTCCTACGCCACTGCTGCTCTTTGAGTCTCCTGGCAGGAGAGAAAGGGGGGGGGGGTACTAATCCAAACTCTTCTCTTCTGTGTTGAATCTCTTTTCCTGCACCTTGAATCCATTACTCCATGTCCCTAGACTCTGAGGCAGCAGAAAACAAGCTTGCTCCCTCTTCGATATGACATTCCTTCAAATATTTAAACATAGCCATCATGTCACCTTCGCTTCTCCAGACAAAACATCCCCAGATCCCTAAGTCTCTCTTTGCAGGGCATGGATTCCAGACCTTTTACCATTTTCGTTGCCTCCTCTGGACACGGTCCAGCTTGTCAATGTCTTTCTTAAATTGTGGTGCCAGAACTGAACACAGTACTCAAGGTGAGGT